>NC_048311.1:10612984-10703513 GCF_013100865.1 Trachemys scripta elegans | reverse complement strand
AGCAGCGGTGCGCGAGCGGCAGCAGCGGAGGTGAGTTAGGGCAGCCGGGGCACATTTTTAGGGGCGGCATGGCCCGCGCCAGAATGCCGCCCCTAAAAATGTGCCGCCCCAAGCACCAGCTTGTTTTGCTGGTGCCTAGAGCTGGCCCTGGGCCAAAGAGCTGTCCTAGCCTGCACAGCCCCAGCAGCTCCGGGATAAGGGCCATGCCAGCTGGCTCCCCTGTGTCCCTGGGCTGGTGCTGGGCTGCAGGCTGAGGTGTGCAGGCCCTTCTCCCTGAGGGTGCTCCTTGGGGAGGTAGCTGCAGAGAGCTGTGCCACCAGCTGTGCTGCCAGTGTGAGAGCTCGGAGGAAGGACTGTGGCTGAGTCAGGACTAGGAGTCTGGTCTCCCCTACGCCATCCTTGGACTGTCTCACCTAGCCTGCTGGGAATGCTCAGACAAAAGCAAAGCCTGGACAGTAGTGCCTTTGGGGGCTCCTCAGGCAGCACGAGCAGCCTGAGCGGAGCCAGGCCCTGTTGCTGCATGAGGCTGATGCAGGGATGAAGGAGCTCAGCTCTCGGAGCAGGCTGGCTGGCAGTGTCTCCTAGTGACATCAGAATTTTGCGCTCTTGCCATATCTGTCAGACCCAGCCGCTACCTGAATCCCTTCAGACTAGGTCACATGACCCAGGCCTACTGCACACTCAGCCAGGACCCTGTCCCTCCCACAGCCTGACACTAGGCTCCCAGCAGTTGTGATCACTGCTATTTTGAATGGCCTGATCTCTGCCTACTTTAAAACCCGTACACCGGAGAGATATCAATGTCATCATTCGACAGGCCTTTGGCTGGGCTGATGAAAGACTATTTTAAACTCCGGCTTCAGTCACTCCACCTGACTTTCGGCAAAGAGATGTGCTTTCAATATCAAGCAAACTCTGCAGACTGCCTGGACCGAGTGGCTTGGCCTCTTTTCTCCACTAGCATTTTAAAATACAGATGCACCCGTCATCATCGCTGGAGGCATGCTCAGTGCTAGCAAGCAGGCAGAGGGCTCTGTTTCAAGATGCTGACCCATGGCCTCCCTCTGTGACAAATAACAAAGCAATATGCAAGTGAGGAGCCTGAACTCTGCTGGAGGCTGCCCCTCGTTCCTGCACCAGAAATTGCTGCAGAAATCTATACATCTTTTAGTGAAAGGAGTTTTATGAATGCAGGCCTGATTCTGCAAGCTCACATGCCCAAACGGACCCTGCACCAATGGGAAGTCCTGTTAGGACCCATTGTGGGTGCAGGGCTCTAGGAGCTTGTGGGATCAGAGCTTTGGGCAGAAATAGTTTGGCAGGCTTGCTATAAGTGGCCCTTGGGGAAACACCTGAGTGCTATCTACAGTGTCACATTGTAACCCTAAGCAAACACTTTACACCCCAAGGCCAGAAAGCAGGATACCTAGGGTTTCCATATGTTAACAAGGGACACACAAAACCTGGGAGCTGACATTGGAGAGAATGGACAACTGGTGCAAATTTCATGTCTCCTGCAGCCCGGGAGGGCAGTAATGCAGAGGCCGGTGTGCACAACAGCACTTCCTTTAGGGAGTTCACAGCGATCGGCATGAACCCTCCTTCCCGGAGTCCCATCACACTGTCTTCCTATCAGAATCACTCTCGGCAGCCTGCATCACAAAAGTCTCCTTACACAAGACTGGTTTTAAACCAACTCCTATTTCTGGAGTGACAAGGAAAGCCCACAATTAGAATAAAAATCATGCCAAGCTTGAAAAAACGATATTTCTGACAATAAGTATAGGCTGAGCCTTTTTCTGTTACAATACTAATTGTCATCATTACGCTGCGTGAGAACTAGCACTTCCATAGTGCAGTGCAGCTGAGGATTTCAAAGCACTTTACAAAGGTGGGTAGGTGTCACGAACCCCATTTATCAGATGGGGAAAATTCAGCACCGAGGGGTACAGTGACTTGCCCAGGGTCAGCTAGTGAGTCAGTCACAGAGTTGCAGTAGCCCCTAACTCCAGGTGTCACTGACATCAAAAGGAGCATCTCCATGCCTGTCCGTGGGAGCTGGGGGTTGTGCTCGACATGACATTTGGGGTCAGGGATTCCCTCAGTGACTCATCGCCTATGAGCAATGCTGGGAGCAGAGCCACCTGCCAACAGAGGAAGCCATATCAAGCTCTGCTCCCAGGGCCGGCTCGAACTTTTTTTTTGCCGCCCCACCGTAACATCACTCCCCCCCGAGCGCTGCGCCGCCGACCCCGCCCCCCCAGCGCCTCGCCGGGCCACCCAACCCCCCGCCCCCCCGAGCGCCGGGCCGTCCAAACCCCTGGAGCGCCCCACCGCCCAACCCCCCCCCACTCCCCAGCGCTGTGCCGCCGAAACACCTCCCGCCCCCCAGCTCCGCGCCGCCGAAACACCCCCCGTGCTGCACGGCCGAAACAAAAATACCCCTTGAGCGCCGCCCCGCCAAACGAAAAAACAAAAACACCACGAGCACCCCCCCCCGCCACCCCAACATTGGCTGCCCCTTCTAAGGTGCTGCCCCAAGCACGTGCTTGATCGGCTGGTGCTGGAGCCGGCCCTGTCTGCTCCCTGTAGGCAGAGTCACCAGGAAGCAGGATGCTGGGGAGGGGGCTGCCATCATGACTGGTGTTCTATAAAAACCATGGACCGATCAGTCAGCAGGAAGGAGTGTTGTGGTTTCCTGACCGAGAGCCAGACCTTGTCATCCTCACTCACTGGGCACTAACTTCCCCCATATGCCGCAGCACGACTGAACCCAGTGAGGCCTCACACACCTGCGAGGGATGGTCTAGATAATACTTAGTCCCAGGGGCGGAGGGTATCATAGGGCAGGGAAGGCTAAGGCCGAGGCTGTGGTCCCACCCACGCTCTGTCCACCCATTCCGGAAGCTGGTGGGGGCTCAACTCCAGCTGCAGCCTGAAGCTTGGGGATCATCTGGTGGCCAGGGATGGCTCAGGCTGGTGCTCAGGCCGGCCCAGGGTCAGCGTGGCTGGCTGGGGCTGGGGCGGCCAGCGTGGCCCAGGGACATGTGACTGGGGTCGCTCAGGCTGACCCGGGCCAGGCCAGCGCAGCTTGGGCTGTTGGGGGCTTGGGGCTCTAGGTGTAGTGAGGGAGGAGGGATTGGGGAGGAGGGAGCTGGGGGTGGAGCTTCAGGTGGAAGGGGCAGGGCTGGTGGGCTAGCCTCCCCGAAAGTGGGGTTCACCTGCTGCCCATGCTTAGTCCTGCCATGAGTGCAGGGGCCTGGACTAGATGACCTCTCAAGGTCCCTTCCAGTCCTGTGATTCTATAGACATGCAGTCTCTGAGCCCCAAGCACAACAGGTGATGGGGCCCGTGGCCATTCCTGCGACTTCAGGCCCTAGCACATGGCCCCTTTCTCCAGAGCAACCCACTCACTCCTGATGGGTGGACGGTTAGGTCAAGAGACCATCCTGGGTTGTCTGATGGGACAGAGTTCCCCTGTGCCCTGCTGACAGCTCCAGCAGAGGCAGGAGCTCAGCTCGAAGACTATCTAGGATGTGTTGTTAGATTTGAGAAACACAATGGTCTGAAGTTCAGCCGTGCGCTTTAGACTGTGACGCAGAAAGGTCAGTCACTGAAAGCAAACGCCCCCCATCTCCCTGAGAGACACTCCTGTCTGTTTTTAGTGCACTGTTTTTAGACACTCCCGTCTATTTATTGCTGTTTTTAGTGCACTAGCTTGAGTAGCGCTAATGTGTCTGTCTACCCAGGCTGGGAAGCACTCTTCCAGCTGCTCTGTGGAAATACCCTTCAACAGAGCTACCTTAAGGCAGCTCAGAAACATCAGCAAAAACCCAGTTCTCAAAACAAAAGTTCCCAACATGCATCTGACCCTTCCTAGAATTATTTTGGCTTGGGACATCAGCCTTTTTTAGGATGCCAGGATGAAAGTTCAATTGTGCATGGGCCTTAAACCCTTTACAGTCTCTGTCCTGTAGGTTTCCTGTCATGACAGGAGTCAGGCTGGCATCAGACAACACAGGAGGCTTCAGGAACCATCACTATTTCTCCTCAATCCAACCCTTAAAACAATAGTCTCCTCCCAAAGAGAGAATGGGATGATACCAGAACTCAGACAGTGAATTCTTAGGGCTAGTAGCCAGTCTGAATGGCACATAGCAATAGTAGACTCCATCTAGTGCAGGGGAGAGGAGAAATGAAGAGCCCCCATCCCCAAAAGGGGCAGTGTTTGAAATTGTGGCTGACTTAAAAGGAGGGTGTGTTGTATTTTACAATAAACTTGAGACACTAGAGTGCAGAATGCAAAAAATCATTGTCCCCATATGGCGGGTTTGATTGCTCATACATAGATGTTAATGGCATCTGTGCCAACTCTGTCTTTAGAGATGAGAAATTGGAGCCCCTGGGGAATAGGCAGGAGTGTAGCATTCTCTGTCCATAACGAGATGACTCTCTTTACCATTGACTTAGCAAAGGTGTCTGTGCTCTGCACTTCACCGCAGCATGCATTTGTTAATAGTTGCAGTGGAGAATAAAGGCAGCAAAGTCTTGGGTTTCATTTCCCATGGCTTGGCTGGTGTCAGTTTGAATTATATTGTAGTACCTAGCTGTCAGATTTGGTTCAGATATATGGGAGTGGCTTTGCTACCCGGCAGGTGGATGGGAATGGCTCACCTCTCTCTTCCCTGACCCCTGGTGCATTGTGTGGACATGTTTTTATTCTTTCTTGCAGAAAAACCACGGATGAACAATATCCTCACTTCCGCCACGGAGCCCTATGATCTCTCCTTTTCCAGGTCCTTCCAGAACCTCTCCCATCTCCCGCCATCTTACGAGGCTGCAGTCAAGACTAACCCAAGTAAATATTCTTCTCTGAAGAGATTAAGTAGGTGTCAGCTCATTTCATTTTTTTTTTGTATCTCATTAGCCTGTGAGCTGCAAGGGCATAATGACAAGGCAGTAATTCCACTTCCTTTCCTATTGCACTTGCTGCACTGACATCTCTGGTCTGCAACGCTGTTCCCTGTCACTTTCTATTGAGGCAGAGCTGCAGCGGAAAAGTCACTTCATTACCCCAAGCGAGTGATGATACATGTGGCTGTTTCCTCACTGACTTCTCTGCTGCGCTGCCTCTGATTACTCATCACAACACGCTCCCTCATCCTTACAGAACCATCCGGAATTCCACCTACTTTATACCAGAGATGGGGAAAGCCTGCGTGGCTCTCTCCGATTGTCTCCCCAATCTGCAGTTAGAGCAGGTAACTCACTGTCTGGCTGCCCTGGGGCAGGTACTTCAGACTAAATATCAACCAAACACCAATCTCAAAAAGCTCATGAAATGATTGGGAACATTCATGTCAGTGAGGGAGGGACACGTGCCTCCTGTATCTGGGCTGTAATCTGATCCATTTCATGGAGCTGGTGGTGGTCTATTCTATGGACTTATCCCTAATACATTTCTATGTCCCTTGGAGTGTCAGTCTGTCTTTGTTCCATTCTATGGATCCATTTTCACTCTGGCTAGTATCAGCAGCTTGCTGCTGATTTCTACCATGTGTTGTGTTCTGCTACCACTCTCCAGCAGAATCCAATTCTAAACTCTTACTGATGTTGAGTACACACGTAGTCTCATCAGCTTCAGTTGGATTACTCAGGTGAGTGCATTTGGGTATTTCCACCACAGAAAGTGCAATACAGATCTGCTTTAGGAGAAATCCCTCTCCTTGGCTCAGCACAGCAGTTGAGCATGTGCTTGACTTTAACCAGGTACAGTAGTTGCTACCTGCTTTAAGTTAAACACATGCTTTAAATGCTGTGCTGCATAGGGCTGGTTTGCTGAATTAGGTCTGATTTCCTATGGTGCTGGGTACATCACTCTGATCAGGACACCCCATCTTCTCCTGGAAGCCTTTTACCCTTTATAATCTACGGGATAAAGAAGTCACATGCCTGCTTATTGTAAATATCTCCAACTTGCCCATTCACCCCCCTCCAATGCTCTTTGTCTCTTCATAGACAGCTTTTCTGATATAAACTGGTATGCCAGTGAAGCTAATGGATTATAATTTCACAGTTTTTGAATTTCTGCTTTCTTGAGATGGTAAATGTTTTCATTTCACAGTGGAAGTCATGTAAATATATGTCTGTTTATTGATTACCAATTGAAAATACTGCCTTTTGTTCTGTAACTGATTTGCATGTGTGAGGCTCCCTGAAATGTGTCATTTGCTTTATATACTATGCCTAGGTACTGGATAAAAATGTTCTTTAGCACAGAACTAAGGATGTCGATATACCTCACTGAAACATACAATATAGTGTATGTTAAAAAGCCAAAAAGAAAAATTTGAAAAATCTGGAAATGTAACAAAATTTGACAACAAACTGTAAGCCCTCTCCCTAGGACTTGCTCCTGTCCCCCCTACTCACACTGAGCAGTCCCATTGAACTTTGTCCCGCTGCACTCTCCAGACATTAGGGGCTTGTAAAGATGTTCACTGAACTCTGTCCAGCTGCCCTACACATCTCTGATGCGGACACATTCTTGAGAACACATCACTGAAACTGCCGCTGCCCGGTGAAATGGGCCTTGATATGGTTAAATGTAGGGAGAGCAGCCAAATGATAGCACTGAGTACAAACTCCTATCAACTTAGCTTTTGGCCAGGATGACCTGTGCCAAAGACTTTTCCCAAAAGACTACCAATAATTGATTACATTTCCTGTAAGGCTTAGCTCTATCTCAGTAATCAAGTAAGTAACAGCTCTCAAGAAGTCTGTTGTGTGGGACATGGCCTGTGCTGGACAGCTCTGTTTCTTTGATACAGACACAGGAGTGCCCCTTTCACAGGGACCTGGTAGTCACAGAGTACAAGTCTGAAGTCATAAACAAGAGAAAGCCCAATATTACAGTGACACAGGCTACAGTCCAGACTAATGAGCAGCCGTGTCACCCCTGTCCTGCAACCTTGGGTGCCTTACAATGCCTTGCTGAAGTAGCTCCCACTTGGGCCATTCACAAACAGCCTTCCAGCAGGCAAACCGCACCCCGAGTATTTGTGTGTAACTGCAGCCTGCCAGCCATGCATGGGTTACACTCTGGCTCTCACCAGCCTGGGTTATACTGCAAGGTGACCCCAACACATCTCAGGTCTCAGATTTTCCCCAAGAAATGCATGTCCTCTTCTGCCCAGCCCTCTCCTGGACAATACAAGTTATACTAAGTCCATTATTTCTTTAAAAAGAATAATAAGCCCACATCCCGTCACCCTAAATGGAGTTTCCTGGACACTTACATTTAAATACACTGGATTAGATAAAACAAAAAGTTTTTAACTACAAAGAGAGAGATTTCAAATGAGTCCAAGTAATAAGGCATAAAGGTCAGAGATTGTTACAAGAAAAATAAAAAGATGATATTTACTAATACCTAATTTAACAAACTATATAAGATTCAAGCAGTTTCTCACCGAATGCTTTTAGCAGTCTTACTGATCAAATCCTAGAGGTCAGGACCCCTCTTCCAGAGTCCAGAGAATGCTTCCTTTGTCACTTCAAGTGCAGTGAATGCAATGGGCAAGGGGAGAGTGGGAGGGTGCCTTGGGGTGTTTTTCCCTCCTTTTATAGTTTCAGTCTCCCTCTTGAAAAAAATATTCCCAGCTGGGCACGAGTAGACAAAAAGTCTGTGTGGAAGGATGTTCCCGCTGCTTGACTTCACGCGTTTGAGCTTCCCTAGTTTCCCTTCCTGCTTGGTGACTATTTACTGCTTAAATGAAAATTAAGCAGCACGCCTATTCCTTTGTGTAGGACAGACCTGTTTGCCAACCTGTTTGGGCAGGACTGTGAGGTTGGGAACATGTGTTAATAACACCATACAGGGGCATCCTAAAACGTCACTGTAACGGTGCGTAGACTCACCACCATGGTACCTCCTGATGGTCGTCTCGGGGAATTAGCTTCCAGCCTCCGGAGCGCCCTCTGTCAGCCGGTGCCTCACTTTTCCACTGGCCCCCATGTCCCTCCCAGACCCCGGGCAACCCTTTCACTGGGTGCTGCCCCCTGACAGTACCCCCACTGTTTCTCCAGGTCTCCCCACTCAGGGGAAGCCACATCCACTACCCCCACCTCACCTCAGTCAGAGGCTACTGCCAGTCACCAACTTGCCCCGCACACTGGGCAGACTACAGTGTAAGCCATTCATCATAGGCAAGGTTGGGTCTGGACCTGCTGCCTCTACCTATTGCTGGGCTGCCCCTTTGCACCCCCAGTACTTGTCTTAGGCCCTCAGCTAGGACCGCAGCCTGGAGCTCCTCAGCTCCTCTAGCCTTCCCCCAGCCCTGCTCCACTCCCAGTACCCTGCTCTGCTCCCTAGCAGCCAGGCCCTTCTCTCTCTACAAGCAGAGAGAGAGTGTTTGGGCTTCTGGCTCGCAGCCTCTTATAGGGACCAGTTGGGCCTGATTGGGGCATGGCCTCAGCTGTTCCTGCCTTCCTAATCAGCCCAGGCTTTGCTTCACAGCCTCAGCCCTCTCCCAGGGCTGGCTTTAACCCTTCCAGGGCTGGAGCAGGTGACCACCCCACTACAGTCACATACACTGTCACTACGCATATTTTACCAGGACAATAATGACCAACAAATTATGAGTTTTCAGATACCACACAAGGAATACTTTGTACAAAAATATTACAATAATGTATAGGGTGTGAATACAAGGGTATAATGTCACAATCACAGGGACTGGGTCAGGTCAAGACCTTCAGCTCTGAAACTGTGGAGATGTTTGTGCACCCTACAGCTAAACCAAACAAATCCATGCCTGTGAGAATCAGACATGGGCCTAAGGGCTGCAGTGTTTATTGTGCTTACCAGCGGCAATGCAGACAGGGTCACTCTATTACAAATGCACGCTCCTGACCCAGCCCTGCCTCTCCCCCAGTCCAGCTAATACATGGCAGCCAAATTCTGGGTAAGAAGCTGCACTGGTTACCTTGGATCTAAGGAAGAGAGGATTTGAGATCTAGTCTGTGGCCCTCAGCTGTGGAAGATATATGGGACCCTTAATTCATGAGGATTCCAAAGACCGTGAACAACAGAGGTTCATAGATGAGCCCTGTCTCTCAGTGCAGAGGAATGTGTGCATTCATATACTTTCTGGCAACATTCACCACAATAGGGAATCTTTGCCCTGTGAAATGGGAACACCACCATGTCCCAATATGCATTACAGATCTGTTCACTAGGGACTCATCCATAGACTTACATCGTCCGCTGCTTTGCACACCCAACAGTGGAATCATCTGGACCTTCCAGTGCCAGGCCAGCAAAAGACCCTGACTGTCCCATCAGCGCAAGAAGGTTCCTTGGCTATGCAGCCAAACACACGCCTCTAAAGTGTGGCTCTGTGGAAACGTCTTGAGGAAGAAGCTGGAATTAGGCCAAATTAGGCTCCAAAACTGGATGCCTCAAATTAGGCTCCTAAATGCATATTTAAACATATCTAAATAATTGGGCTGATTTTTCAAAAGTGCAGAAAGTCCAGCATCTCCCCCTGATGCCAGAAGGAGCTGTAGATGCTCAGCACCTCTGGAAATCATCGATTTACATGTTTGAGGCTAGAATTTTCAAAGCAGTATAAAGGGAGTTAGTGCCCAGCTTTCACTGAGTTGTGGGCTCCTTTGACAATCCCAGCCCAAATATGGACTTTGAAGCCCAATATGAGCACCCAGTTTCAGAAAATCTTGGCCTAGGTGTCTTACATTGGACTCCCAATAGCTGAGATCCAGAATATTAACCAGTACTCTTGAAAATGTAACCCTTGACCTCTCTGTGCCTGAGTAGTTCTATCTGAAAATAAAGATAGTAACACTTCCCACAGAGGAGCTAAATTCGTCAAAATTTATCATCTATCATCTATCTATCTATCTGTCTATCCAGGTTCTTGTGTTGACACCCAAGACTATGGTATCTGAGCACCGTACAAAGGCTTATAAATACATACAGGTTATAATAATCTCCCATCTCCTGAAATTGCTCCACTGTCCAACAAAGCTGTAGGAGGATATGTTTAAATATATCACATAGGGATACAAGGTAAAGTTTAGGGTTAAACCTTAACCTAAAAAGTGAGTATTTGAAAGCCTGGAAGTTTTCATTAACTATGACATCTTTTGATGTTCTCTAGTGTTTAAGTGCGGTATATCTGCAACCTGGACTCTCTTAATGACTTTTTCTTTTGACAGGTAATTTCACTGTTTTTTTCAAAGGGCCGTCAATCTGAAGTATATGAACACGGCCTCTTTCTTTCTGACTTTCTATAACTGTCAAACTCTGTATTTGTCAGGTGATGCTGTCGTGTTTTCTGAGAAGGTTTCTCTTCTAGCAATCATCAAAACCATTAGCATCATTACAGCAGATTGAACATCTGTGGCCCAAGTTGTGAAATTCTCACTCACATTCTTTTCAGGCAAATCCCTCCTGGCTTCACTTGGATTTAAGGACTGAGACCCTGTCTACACAGAAGTTGTATCACTTCAACTAGACCAGGATAGTTTAAACAGTGCACCTCCTAGCGTGGATGCAAGTATACCAGTATAAATGTGTTTATACAATACAGCTAGTCCCAAACAGGAAGGAGCATGAGCTATAATTGTATAATACACTTTGAAACAGATATAATGGCATCCACAGTAGGGCTTGCGCTGGTATAACCTCCTCAGTAAAAAACCACCCGGCATAGCTACACTGGGACAAGCCCTGTGTGTAATGCAGGCCTGAGTAAGGCAGGGTTTGGCCATAGTCACCTAGAGCTCCACCCTGCCGGGTGAGGATGAGGGTGGAGGTGGCAGCATTAGGCTATCAAGATGGCTGGTGCTCAAGGTGCTGATTGGTCACTGTCCCAGTGGGTGAAGTGGGCTGAGGATTGGGGGCTGGCAGGAACATGGCCTCTGTCAGGATAATAAAAGGCCCCTGTGGTGCCTCTCTCAGCCTGGGTCTCCCCTCCACCCAGACAAAGGGAAGTGACTGAGAGCTGGAGAAGTAATCCCACAGAAAGCTGGGCAGGTCACGAAGTTCAACTGGCTCCTGTACAAAGGGGCAACACCAGTGCACTGCTCAAGCCCCACTTTAGCGCTATCCTTAGTGCCTAAGTGGTGCATAATCCATTGCACTGGCCCTCAGAGAATAACCCTCATCCGCCCTCAGGGCATAACGAGCCCTGGCTGGTCACTAGCTAGCTAATCAGTGGGATATTTCTGCACATACAGTTCCATCTCCCTCTCCAGACACACGGTACTACTAGCTACAGTGTGCAGAGCCTGTCTGTCTGTGGAACTGCTCCTAGCAGCAATTCCTGGAACTGCTTTCAGATTTTTCTATGTTGCTGTTCGTTGGTTATTATAGGCAAGATGCTGCCTGCTAAACCCAGAATGAACCAGCAAAGCACAGACCTTCTGTGCCATGTCTAGCTACTGTAGTATGATGATTGATTTGGGCTGGGATTTCCCCAGGTGTTGAAGGGAGAGAGCTTGCCTTAGTCCCCTGGAAAACCCCAACTTTATTTATCCCTTTATTTCCAGTAGGTATTTCTGGGTAAATTATACGAAAGTCAGTCACACCCCAGTGGGGAATCCAGCTCTTCCACTGACCCAGCACTTAACCCATCAGGGCTCCAGCACAGTGGCATTAACTAAGAGGGCTGGGGGAGGCGAACGACCCCCAAAGTTGTTTTCACCTGCTCAGAGTTCCATAGGCCGTGGAGCCGGGGGCCATGGCCTGTCCACTTTCAGGCAGTGGTCCCACACTAAATCAATACAGCTACTGATGGAGCGGTTCAGAGTGTTGCTCCAGCTGCGTGGTTGCAACACTGCTAAAATTTGACCCAGCTGCCGCTCTGCACGGAAAACTCAACTCCTGGCAGCACCAGCTCATGCACTGTGGTGGTCGTTTGGGGAGACTCCCCAGCTGAAGAACACTCTGTGGGACAAGAGGCAGGGGACAAGCAGGGCTGGAACAGGGTCCCTGCTAGGGGTGGGGGCAGGGACTAGATTTGTCCCCCATGACACTTTTTTGGGGAGCCCAGAGCTACGGGTGGCCTTATTACCCCCCTGCCCCAGCAAGAGAAAAACCTCCTGGAACCAGACTGTGTGTCTGTGCTCAGCCAGTCACTCAGTTAGCCAGCCAGACAAACTGCATTTTGTGACACCTGATTTGAGCTAGACAGGGCTGAAACTGCCATGCTGGCCTGTATTATTATTATTATTGATAATCATTTGCATTATACTGCTGGCTAGAGGCCCCGGGAGACCAGGGCCCCATTGTGCTGTTTGCCAGAAGCTGGGAATGGGCAAAAGGGCAAATCACTTGATGATTACCTGTTCTGTCCATTCCCTTTGGGGCACCTGGCATTGGCCACTGTCAGAAGACAGGATACTGGGCTAGATGGCCCTTTGGTCTGACCCAGTATGGCCGTTCTTATGTTCTTATGTAGAGGCTGCACAGCCCCATGGTAAGAGAGTCCCTGCACCAAAGAGCTTACAGTCGAAATGGAGAGTATGAGCACAGGAAGGATGGGGAACTGAGGTCCAGAGCAAGTCAGCGACTCACCCAAGATCATACCTGGTGCCTCTAAAAGATCCTTCCTTTCCTTCCCCTCCCTGATGCCTCCCAGGCTTCTTCAATGTACCTGTAGCTACCCATGGTGTAGTTCATTGGTTATTATGGGCTAGATGATGCCTGCTACACCCAGCCCTTCATGGCACTGCCATGGCTGAGCACTCACCTCATCTCCCTGGGGGTGGGGTCTGCAGCTCTGCAGACTGGTGAGTGGGGAAGCAGAGCTCTGGGCAGACCTCCTCCCAGCTCCGTCCAGAGGACAGGATCTGGGACTCGTCCAGGCCATACATAGCCTGCACATGGAAGGAAGCCGGGTCTCACCCTTGCGAGAGCCCAGTGGAACGGGACCCTAAAGCTGCAGTGATGCTGTTTATCCACCCAGCTCTCACATGGGTTCTGAGCTCTCTTGGGACCTATTTGCTACACCTACCTGCAAACAGCTGTGGAGTAAAGGCTGCTGGCTGCGAGGCAGCATCCCCATGGCAGACCCCATCCCCGATCTGCATTGACATCCCCAATGAGGCTGGCATGTGGTGCCCTGACAAGGGGTGGAGTTATATCACAAGTATTATTGAACAAGAGCAGCTGTGCAAATTCCATCTCTGTGCAAAACTCTGGGGGAAAATTACTGTTTATTGCTAACTGGGAAAGGTCAAAATCAGACAGGGAGCTATTATTGCCAGACTCATTAACCAACTCTGTGTTAGCTAAGGGAGGCATTACAAGGATTAGGCAGTTTAAAAAATATATTATGGAGAAACCAAAATAGAGAGATCAGTTGGAATAGGCTGAATACATGTGTGCTTAACAAAAACAGAGAATTCATAGTGATTTCTGTATGTTATCTTATTAAGCTTGGGAGAGGGAATAACCCACAACCCAAAAAAGAAAAAAATAACAAAACACAAAACGATCTGGTGATCGAATATCCCTAATAACTGTATCAGGAGGTTCCTTCCAATCTATAAACTGTATTGGTCTAAAACAACAGAAAGCCAAGAGGAAATAAACCAACTATCCTGAAAATGATTCCAGGATTGCCAATCCCATGCATTCAGAAATCAAGAGTTCAGGCCCTCCAAAATCATGAGAGTTTAAAAAATAATACATTTAAGGTTCTTTTTATTTGCCTTCTAGTGTCTCACCCGGTAGGGTGTACTCAGGGTACATTTCAATCTCTTCTCCCCAACCCTGAGGGCTCGAAACATATATATATATATTTTTTAATGAAAGCTGAGACTCTCACCCGCTCAGCTGACTCGGGGCGCTGGCACTTTAAGTATCACACCAATATCATGAGACTTAGGATAAAATCACGAAAGTTGGCAACATTATCTCAACGCTCAGACTTACTGGCCATCCCTAAGGCTTTAGACAGGTTTGCACTCTGCACAGCTCAGCCATGCCTCTGTTGCCACTACTACAGCTACACTGCTATTTATACTCGAGCTAGAGCAAGTCTGGGTGCACAAGCAGGAGAATCATGTTCCTAGCTTGTCGCATAGATGTAGCCTACAGTTGAGAGAGAACTTCCCACCGTGGGTAGACAGTGCTAGCTTTGATCTAGACATACCCTGAGAGGCCATCAGTATCAAATTGGTCATCTCAGATCCCAGAACAATGAAGAGTTAGCCAGACTTCACCAGTTTTCACCCTCATGTCTGTTGGGAGGAATGCAGGGTTCTGAGCCTCTGTGCTCGAATTCCTTTTTCAATAAATCATTTCCCTCAATGCAGACATTGGGAAGAGACTTGGCAAACCACACTCCACCTATTGTCGAGTTACGTCTCCCCTTAGGTTGTCCATCACTGGTTCAGTATCACTCATTGAACTGACACTACCTTTCAAAGGCAACAGGTGGTTAAATGTGCTGTGTGCTGCTTGCTTAAACCAACTTGTTTTTCAGATCAGACTGTCACTTTGGTTTTGACCCCTTTGAGACGGAAGACTGAGGGCTTGTCTACATGCATAAAGATCAATTTGAAATCACTTTAGTTAAATGGATGCACCCCCTTAACGTAGATGATCCAATTGCTTTACCCCTCACCTGTATCATTTCAATTTCTGTTGGTAAATTATGCATTAAGACAAACCCATTTAAACAGAGCTTAAGTAAGTCTACATAAGGGGGTTGCACCAGTTTAACTAGACTGATTTAAAGCTAGTTTGGCTCACCTCTTGCAATTCTTCTAATGTAGGCCAGTGCCCAGATAGAGCAGTGCCAGGTGCCTGGACCCTGTTCTCCATACAGACTTGCACATTAAAACCAAGTTAGTTCTGCTGAGGCTAATTTGTCTGTGAACATTCTTATTATGGAATAAAAATGGCTAAAGTTGATTTAGCTAAAGTTAGTTTGTTACCATAAGAACATAAAAATATAGAACGGCCATACAGGTCAGAACAATCATCTATCTAGTACAGTATCTTGTCTTCCAACAGTGGCCAATACCATATACTTCCAAGGAAATGAACAGGATAGGGCAATCATCAAGTGATCCATCTCCTGTTATCCAGTCCCAACATCTGGCAGTCAGAGATTTAGGGACACTCGGAGCATGGGGTTACATCCCTGACAATCTTGGCTAATAACCACTGATGGACCTATCCTCCATTAACTTATCTAATTCTATAATTTTGACCTTCACAACATCCCCTGGCAACGAGTTCCACAGGTTTGATTGTGTATTGTGTGAAGAAGTACCTCCTTTTTTTTTGTTTTAAACTTGCTACCTATTAATTTCATTGGGTGAGCCCTTGTTCTTCTGTTATTAGAAGGGGTAAATAACACTTCCTTATTCACTTTCTCCACACCCAGTCATGATTCTATAGACCTCTATCATATACCCCTTTAGTCATCTCTTTTCCAAGCTGAACAGTCCCAGTCTTCTTAATTTCTCCTCATATGGCAGCTGTTCTATACCCCTAATCATTTCTGTTGCCTTTTTCTGTATCTTCTCCAATTCCAATATATCTTTTTTGAGATGGGCCAACCACGTCTGCACACAGTATTCAAGATGTGGGCATACCATGGATTTATATAGTGGCATTATGATATTTACTGTCTTATTATCTGTCCCTTTCCTAATGCTTCCTAATATTGATGGCTTTTTGACTGCTGCTGCATGTTGAGTGGATGGTTTCAGGGAACTGTCCATGATGACTCCAAGATCTCTTTCTTGAGTAGTAACAGCCAACTTAGGCCCATCTTTTTAAAGATATTATTGGGATTATGTTTTCCAGTATGCATTATATTATCAGCACTGAATTTCATCTGCCATTTTCTTGCCCAGTCACCCATGTTTGTGAGATCCAAAGTGTGCTTTGGACTTAACTATCTTGAATAATTTTGTATTATCTACAAATTTTGCCACCTCACCATTTACCCCTTCTTCAAGATCATTTATGAATATGTTGAATAACACTGGTCCCAGTATAGATCCCTGGGGGACACTGCTATTTACTCTCTCCATTCTTAAAAAATGACCATTTCTTCCAAACCTGTTTCCTCTCTTTTAACCAGTTCCTGATCCATGAAAGGACCTTCCCTCTTATCCCATGACTGCTTAGTTTGCTGAAGAAGCTTTCATGGGAGACCTTGTCAAAGGCTTCTGAAAGTCCAAGTACACTATATCCACTGGGTCAATCCTCGTCCACATGTATATTGATTCTAAAAGATTTGTGAGGCAAGATTTCCCTTTTCAAAAGCCATGTTGACTCTTCCCCAACAAATTGTGTTGATTTATGCATCTGACAATTCTTTTCTTTACTATGTAATGAAAGATGGAATGGATCAGCAAGGAATGCTACCTCTTGGAGGTCAGAAAGTGTACGGAAAATGTGAGAACTGCCAAAAGCCAAACAGAGCTGGACCTTGCAAAGGAGATTGAATCAAATTAATATCAGTAGTAAAAGGTTCTATAGCCATATAAAGAAAAAGAAAACAAGGAAAGAAGGAAGTGGGACAACTAAGCACTGGGGATGGGTGGAGATTAACGATAACGAGGAGGGATAGCTCAGTGGTTTGAACATTGGCCTGCTAAACCCACCATTCTGAGTTTAGTCCTTGAGGGGGCCACTTAGGGATCTGGGGCAAAATCAGTACTTAGTCCTGCTAGTGAAAGCAGGGGGCTGGACTCGATGACCTTTTGGGGTCCCTTCCAGTTCTATGAGATAGGTATATCTCCATACCTATATAATATAGGTATGGCCAAACACCTACACAAATATTTTGCCATAGTTTTTAGTAAGAGTATTGAGGAGCTTTGGGGTAACGGTAAGGTGTCTAATGGAAATGAGGATATGGAAGTAGAAATTACCACATCCGAGGTGGAAGTCAAACTCAAACAGCTTAAAGGGACCAAACTGGAGGGCCTGGATAATCTCCATCCATGAATATTAAATGAACTGGCACATGAAATCGCAAGCCCAATAGCAAGGATTTTTAATGAATCCATAAATTTGGGAGTCATACTCTAGGACTGGAGAATTGCTAACATGATACCTATTTTTAAGAAAGGTAAAAAGAAATGATCCAGGAAACTACAGGCATGTAAGTTTGACTCAATTGTATGCAGGGTCTTGGAACAAATTTTGAAAGAGAAAGTAGTTAAGGACAGAGGTAATTAGTAATTGGGATAAAATACAACATAGTTTTACAAATGGCAGATTGTGCCAGACCAACCTGATCTCATTCTTTGAGAAGATAATCCATTCTCTAGACAAGGGAAATGCAGCAGATTTCATCTACCTGGGTTTCAGTAAGCCATTTGATACAGTTCCACATGGGAAATTATTAGTTAAATTGGAGAAGATGGAGATTAATATGATAATTGAAAGGTAGATAAGGAATTGGTTAAAGGGAAGGATATAACTGATGATACTGAAAGGTGAACTGTCAAGCTGCAGTTCCTCAGGGATCTGTCTTGGGATCAGTCTTATTTAACATTTTTTAAATGATCTTGGCACAAAAAGTGGTAGTGTGCTAATAAAATTTGCAAATGACAAAGTTGGGAGATATTTCCAATATGGAAGAGGACTGGAATATCATACAAGAAGATCTAGATGACCATGAAAACTGGAGTAATAGAAATGGGATGAAATTTAATGGTGTAAAATGCAAAGTCATGCACTTGGGGACTAACAACAAGAATTTTTGCTATAAGCTGGGGACTTATCAGTTGAAAGAGACAGAGGAGGAGAAAGATTTTGGTGCACTGGTTGATCACAGGATGACTATTAGCTGCCAATGGGAACTGGCCATGAAAAAAGGCTAATGTGATACTAGGGTGCATCAGTCAAAGTATTTCCAGTAGAGATAGGGAAGTGTTCGTACTATTAGACAAAGCACTGGTGAGACCTCATCTAGAATATTATGTACAATTCTGGTCTCCTATGTTTAAGAAAGATAAATTCAAACTGGAATGGGTTCAGAGAAGGGCTACTAGGATGATCAGAGGAATGAAAAATCTGCCCTCTGAGAGGAGACTTAAGCAGCTTGGCTTGTTTAGCTTAACCAAAAGAAGGCTGAGGGGAGATATGATTGCTCTCTATAAATACGTCAGAGGGATAAATACGAGGGAGTGGGAGGGGTTATTTAAGTTAAGTGCCAATGTTCACACAAGAACAAATGGATATAAACTGGCCATCAACAAGTTTAGGCTTGAAATTAGACAAAGGTTTCTAACCATCAGAGAAGTGAAGTTCTGGAACAGCCTTCCAAGGGGAGCAGTGGGGGGCAAAAAAACTAACTGGCTTCAAGACTGAACTTGATAAGTTTATGGAGGGGATGGTATGATGAGACTGGTACATGCCATTGTAGGCAGACTCTGACTGCTAGTAGCAAATATGCCCAATGGCCAGTGATGGGACACTAGATGGGGAGGGCTCTGAGTTACTACAGAGAATTCTGTCCCAGGTGTCTGGCTCTTGCTGAAATGCTCAGGGGTACAACTGACTACCATATTTAGAATCAGGAAAGAATTTTCTCTCAGGCCAGATTGGAAGAGCCCCTGGGGAGTTTTCGCCTTCCTCTGCAGTATAGGACATTGGTCACTTACAGATTTAAATTAGAGTCAATGGTGGGGTCTCTGTAACTTGAAATCTTTAAATTATGATTTGTAGACTTCAGTAACTCAGCCAGATGTTATGGATCTGTTACAGGGGTCCGGGGGTGAGGTTCGGTGGCCTGCAATTTGCGGGTCAAAAGAGATGATCATGATGGTTCCTTCTGACCTTAAATTCTATGAGTCTATAGTTTCAACCAATTTGCTGGTACTGAAGTTAGGCTTACCAGCCTGTGATTGCCAGGATCACTTCTGGAGCCTTTTTAAAAAATTGGTATCACATTAGCTATCCTATAGTCCTCTAGTACAGAGGCTGATTTAAAGGTATAAGTAACGTAGTACAATTAGTAGTGCTGCAGTTTCATATCTGAGTTCCTTCAGAGTTCTTGGATGAATCCCATCTGGTCCCAAGGACTTATTACTGTTTGATTTATCTTTTTTTTCCCCCAAAAAAACTTTTCCTATTCATACTTCAATCGTGGACAGTTCCTCAGATTTGTCACCTAAAAAGAATGGCTCAGGTGCGGGAATCTCCCTCACATCCTCAGCTGTGAAGACCAATGCAAAAAAAAAAATCATGTAGCTTCTACACAATGGCCTTGTCTTCCTTGAGTGCTTCTTTAGCACCTCAGTCATCCAGTGGCCCTGCTGATTGTTTGGCAGGCTTCCTGCTTCTGATAGACTTTAAAAAAAAAAAGTCTTAGTTTGAATGTTTGGCTAGTTGTTCTTCATATTCTTTTTTTGGCCTGCCTGGTTATACTTTTACACTTGACTTGCCAGAGTTTATGCTCCTTTCTGTTTTCCCCAGGAGGAGCTGACTTCCAGCTTTAGCTAAATTGACTTTAGCCACTTTTATTCCCTAAGAAGAATGTTAACACAGACTTACACCAAAAATAGTCAAATCAGTTTGAGGACACTCTGATGTAGTTAAATGGGTGCAATTTTGTGTGAAGAACAATTCCTGAGATAGATGAGAGATTAGATTAGATTTATCTCAAATATAAAGCATTTGATGGAAAATTCTTTTCAGTCTTTGGTGAAATACTTCTCCCTGTCCCTACCCACCGCCCCCCAGTCCAGTCCAGTCCAGTATTCCTTGTGTTACTTGTTTTTAAAATCACGTTGCATTTATTTTGCATTCCCAAAAATTTCCAGAGTCTTCAGGGTGCTGCCAATGTTTATACTGCCAGTGAGGTTCCACTGCAAAACCTGTTGAAGGAAAGTCGGGTGCATTTTTCAGCTGGGCTGGCAACATTTGGGCTTCTTAGACTGGAGGAAGCTGTGGCAGAGGGTTGGGGCCTAGCATACAAGCCTAAAGCCATGTTTCATGAGAGTTCTGCGTGTTTCATGAGAGATCTCCAACCCCCTCCAAAAAAATAATAATAAAATAAAAATCCAGGTCACCTTTAAAAAGTCTGAAAATGCCCAGGGAAGCTGTAAGGGGTTCTGTCATGGCTTGCACTGTAACTTTGGGGGCTTTTATGCTGTGCAGCTATGGTTTAGATCCCTGACACCAGTAGCCAGCCCACAAGCAAAAGATCTCAGCCTGGCTCTCACCCACCTAGCTAGCAGGGTGACATCAACGGTCCTTCCAGTCCCTCCCCACAACCGTCTTCCCTGCGTTCTTAATTACCAGACACTTGGACCATTCCCTGCTGGCTTCTCAGCCCTGAAGGGGTGAAACCAGCCCCCAGTTATCAGGTCATTTTGGCACACACAGTTTGCACACTGGAAACCTGCTTGGGAAAAAATAAAACAAAGTTTATTTAATAGGAAAACCACAGATTCAAAGATGAACTAGTAAGGGGAAAGCAAACAGATATCACATATATATCTCTCAGATACAAGTTACATAGAAAACAAAGATGCCACTACAAGTTTTATACTTTCATATTAGAAAAAATCCCTTTTTAAATAAGAGTTACCTAGTGGCTTAAAACAGTTTGCCAGCGTACCCCCTAACTATAGAAGGGATCCAGCACTCATGGCTAGCCTCCTTCTTTGGGACTGTCCTATCAAGTTCTGAATGATCTTCAGTTCAAACCTCCTCCATTTTAAAAGGGTTTGCAGATTTTTTTCCTTCAGCCACTATAGATATTCAAAGTGGGGGAAAACTCCCTCCTTTCTGAAGTATCAGAGGGGTAGCCGTGTTAGTCTGGATCTATAAAAAGCAACAAAGGGTCCTGTGGCACCTTATAGACTAACAGACGTATTGGAACATAAGCTTTCGTGGGTGAATACCCACTTTGTCAGATGCATGTAGTGGATATTTCCAGAGGCAGGTATAAATATGCAGGCAAGAATCAGTCTAGAGATAACGAGGTTAGTTCAATCAGGGAGGATGAGGCCCTCGTCTAGCAGTTGAGGTGTGAACTCCAAGGGAGGAGAAAGTGCTTTTGTAGTTGGCTAGCCATTCACAGTCTTTGTTTAATCCTGAGCTGATGGTGTCAAATTTGCAAAATGAACTGAAGCTCAGCAAAAAGAACAGGAGTACTTGTGGCACCTTAGGGTATGTCTACACTACGAAATTATTTCGAATTTATAGAAGCCGGTTTTATTGAAATCGGTTGTATACAGCCGATTGTGTATGTCCACACAATAAAATGCTCTAGGTGCTCTAGTCGGCAGACCGCGTCCACAGTACGAGGCTAGCGTCGACTTCCGGAGCATTGCACTATGGGTAGCTATCCCACAGCTATCCCACAGTTCCCGCAGTCTCCGCCGCCCCTTGGAATTCTGGGTTGAGATCCCAATGCCCGGATGATGCAAAACAGTGTCGCGGGCGGTTCTGGGTACATGTCGTCAGGCCCCTCCCTCCCCCGTCACAGTAACGGCAGACAATAGATTCGCGCCTTTTTACCTGGGTTACCTGGGTTACCTGTGCAGACAACATGGAGCCCGCTCAGCACAGCTGAGCTCACCGTCACCATATGTCCTCTTGGTGCCGGCAGACGTGGGACTGCATTGCTACACAGCAGCAGCTGCTAACTGCCTTTTGGCGGTAGACGTTGCAGTAGACTGGTAGCCTTCATCGGCGATCTGGGTGCTGGCAGCCGTGGGGCTTGCCTTTTGGCAGTAAATGGTGTATTATGACTGTTAGCCGGCCTATTACAAGTCGAGTCATCGCACGTTAGCAGAGTCTTCCCTGAGCAGCAGCTCGTGCAATAGGCCTGAAGACCATCGTCATACACCGCCCCGTATTTGCTGCCAAGCACCCAGAAAGATGCCGAGGGCTATCAGTCACGCTGCACCGTCGTCTTAAGATGTAAAAAAATAGATTTTCTCTGTATTCATTTGCTTCCCCCTCCCTCCGTCAAATCAACGGCCTGCTAAACCCAGGGTTTTCAGTTTAATCTTTGGGGGGGACCAGTCTGTGACAGTTGTTTGTGTCTCTCCCTGATGCACAGCCACCGTTCTTTATTTTAATTCCCTGTGCCTGTACGCCATGTCGTCACTCGGCCCCCCTCCCTCCTTCCCCTAGGCCGTCAGATACTACGTTTGCGCCACAGCTCGAGCCGAGAAGCGGTTCGCGCCTTTTCTTTGAATTCTGGGTTGAGATCCCAATGCCCGGATGATGCAAAACAGTGTCGCGGGCGGTTCTGGGTACATGTCGTCAGGCCCCTCCCCCCTCGTCACAGCAACGGCAGACAATAGATTCGCGCCTTTTTACCTGGGTTACCTGTGCAGACAACATACCACGGCAAGCATGGAGCCCGCTCAGCTCAGCTGAGCTCACCGTCACCATATGTCCTCTGGGTGCCGGCAGACGTGGGACTGCATTGCTACACAGCAGCAGCTGCTAACTGCCTTTTGGCGGTAGACGGTGTAGCATGAGTGATAGCCATGGGGCTGGCAGCCATAGTGCTGCATTGCACCAGCCCCTTGCAGGCGATGGTATATTATGACTGGTACCCATCGTCGTCGTACTGGTATGGCTGTCAATCATGGCCACCTGGGCAGACATGCTACTGTTTCGATGATGACGGTTACCAGTCATAATATACTATTTTCTGCCAATTGCCCAATATTGTCTGCTAAGCACCCAGAAGAGGCCGAGGGCGATGCTGGGTGCTGGCGGACGTGGGGCTGGCAGACGTGGGGCTGCATTGCTACACAGCAGCAGCCCCTTGCCTTTTGGCAGATGATGGCATATTATGATTGGTACCCATCGTCGTCATACTGGTATGGCTGTCACTCATGCTGCAGCGTCGGCTGCCACCTTAAGATGTAAAAAATAGATTTGTTCTGTGTTCATTTGCTTCCCCTTCCTCCGTGAAATCAACGGCCTGCTAAGCCCAGGGTTTCCAGTTTAATCTTTGGGGGGACCATTCTGTGTGACAGTTGTTTGTGTTTCTCCCTGTTCCTGTACCTGTACGCCATGTCGTCACTCGGCCCTCCCTCCCTCCCTCCCTCCCGCCCTCCTTCTCCTGGTCCATCAGATACTACTTTCGCGCCTTTTTTCTGACCAGGCGCCATAGCTAGCACTGGGATCATGGAGCCCGCTCAGATCACCGCGGCAATTATGAGCACTATGAACACCACGCGCATTGTCCTGGAGTATATGCAGAGCCAGAACATGCCAAGGCGAAACCCGGACCAGGCGAGGAGGCGATTGCAGCGCAGCGACGAGAGTGATGAGGAAATTGACATGGACACAGCCCTCACACAAGGTACGGGCCCCAGCAATGTGGAAATCATGGTGTCACTGGGGCAGGTTGATACCGTGGAACGCCGATTCTGGGCCCGGGAAACAAGCACAGACTGGTGGGATCGCATCGTGCTGCAGGTATGGGACGATTCCCAGTGGCTGCGAAACTTTCGCATGCGTAAGGCCACTTTCATGGAACTTTGTGACTTGCTTTCCCCTGCCCTGAAACGCCAGGATACCAAGATGATAGCAGCCCTCACAGTTGAGAAGCGAGTGGCGATAGCCCTGTGGAAGCTTGCAACGCCAGACAGCTACCGGTCAGTCGGGAATCAATTTGGAGTGGGCAAATCTACTGTGGGGGCTGCTGTGATCCAATTTGCCAGGGCAATGAAAGACCTGGTGATAGCAAGGGTAGTGACTCTGGGCAACGTGCAGTCAATAGTGGATGGTTTTGCTGAAATGGGATTCCCAAACTGTGGCGGGGCCATAGACGGAACCCATATCCCTATCTTGTCACCGGAGCACCAAGCCACCGACTACGTAAACCGCAAGGGGTACTTTTCAATGCTGCTGCAAGCCCTGGTGGATCACAAGGGACGTTTCACCAACATCAACGTGGGATGGCCAGGAAAGGTACATGATGCTCGCGTCTTCAGGAACTCTGCTCTGTTTCGAAAGCTGGAGGAAGGGACTTTCTTCCCGGACCAGAAAGTGACCATTGGGGATGTTGAAATGCCTATCGTGATCCTTGGGGACCCAGCCTACCCCTTAATGCCATGGCTCATGAAGCCGTACACAGGCAGCCTGGACAGGAGTCAGGACCTGTTCAACTACAGGCTGAGCAAGTGCCGAATGGTGGTGGAATGTGCATTTGGACGTTTAAAAGCGCGCTGGCGCAGCTTACTGACTCGCTCAGACCTCAGCGAAAAGAATATCCCCATTGTTATTGCTGCTTGCTGTGCGCTCCACAATATCTGTGAGAGTAAGGGGGAGACCTTTATGGCGGGGTGGGAGGTTGAGGCAACTCGCCTGGCCGCTGATTACGCGCAGCCAGACACCAGGGCGGTTAGAGGAGCACAGCAGGGCGCGGTGCGTATCAGAGAAGCTTTGAAAACGAGTTTTGTGACTGGCCAGGCTACTGTGTGAAACTTCTGTTTGTTTCTCCTTGATGAACCCTCCAACCCCCCCCCCCACCCGGTTCACTCTACTTCCCTGTAAACCAACCACCCCACCCCACCCTCCCCTCCCCTCCCGCTTGCAGAGGCAATAAAGTCATTGTTTTTTCACATTCATGCATTCTTTATTAGTTCCTTACAGAGGTAGGGGGATAATTGCCAAGGTAGCCTGGGATGGGTGGGGGAGGAGGGATGGAAAAGGACACACTGCATTTTAAAACTTTAACTCTTATTGAAGGCCAGCCTTCTGATGCTTTGGCGATCATCTGGGGTGGAGTGACTGGGTGGACGGAGGCCCCCCCACCGTGTTCTTGGGCGTCTTGGTGAGGAGGCTATGGAACTTGGGGAGGAGGGCTGTTGGTTACACAGGGGCTGTAGCGGCGGTCTCTGCTCCTGCTGCCTTTCCTGCAACTCAACCATACGCTCGAGCATATCACTTTGATGCTCCAGCAGACGGAGCATTGCCTCTTGCCGTCTGTCTGCAAGCTGACGCCACCTATCGTCTTCAGCCCGCCACTTGCTCTGTTCTTCCCGCGATTCAGCCCGCCACCTCTCCTCTCGTTCATATTGGGCTTTTCTCATCTCCGACATTGACTGCCTCCACGCATTCTGCTGTGCTCTATCAGCATGGGAGGACATCTGCAGCTCCGTGAACATCTCGTCCCTCGTCTTACGTTTTCTCTTTCTAATGTTCACGAGCCTCTGCGAAGGAGAAACATTTGCAGCTGGTGGAGGAGAAGGGAGAGGTGGTTAAAAAAGACACATTTTAGGGAACAATGGGTACACTCTTTCATTACAAGGTCGCATATTTCGGCTTGCAGGCAGCCATCGTAGGCCACAGTGTTTTGGCTTTTTTAACCTTCTTAACATGCGGGAAAGGTTGCAAACAGCAGCGCATTTCCCATATCAAGGATGAATTGGGTTGTCCATTTAAAATGGGGTTTCAATGTAAAAGGAGGGGGCTGCGGTTTCCCGGTTAACATGCGGCACAAACACAAGTAAACCACCCCCCCCACACACACACACACGATTCTCTGGGATGATCACTTCACCCCTCCCCCCCACCGCGTGGTTAACAGCGGGGAACATTTCTGGTCAGAAGAGCAGGAACGGGCGCCTCTGAATGTCCCCCTTAATAAAATCACCCCATTTCAACCAGGAGAGCTTTCTGGAGATGTCCCTGGAGGATTTCCGCTCCATCCCCATACACGTTAACAGACTTGCTTGCTTTTTTTTGTAATGTTTACAAATATTTACAAAGTTACACTCACCAGAGGTCTCCTGTGTGCCCTGAGGGTCTTGGGTGAGTTCGGGGGTTACTGGTTCCAGGTCCAGGGTCACAAACATATCCTGGCTGTTGGGGAAACCGGTTTCTCCGCTTCCTTGCTGCTGTGAGCTACCTACAGTACCTCCATCGTCATCTTCCTCGTTCCCCGAACCGTCTTCCCTGTGTGTTTCTCCAGTGAGAGAGTCATAGCACACGGTTGGGGTAGTGGTGGCTGCACCCCCTAGGATCGCATGCAGCTCCGCGTAGTAGCGGCAAGTTTGCGGCTCTGCCCCGGACCTTCCGTTTGCTTCTCTGGCTTTGTGGTAGGCTTGCCGTAGCTCCTTAATTTTCACGCGGCACTGCTGTGTGTCCCTGTTATGGCCTCGGTCCTTCATGGCCTTGGAGATCTTTTCTAATACTTTTCCATTTCTTTTACTGCTACGGAGTTCAGCTATCACTGCTTCATCTCCCCATATGGCGAGCAGATCTCGTACCTCCCGTTCGGTCCATGCTGGAGCTCTTTTGCGATCCTGGGAGGACTCCATGACGGTTACCTGTGCTGATGAGCTCTGCGTGGTCACCTGTGCTCTCCACGCTGGGCAAACAGGAAATGAAATTCAAACCTTCGCGGGTCTTTTCCTGTCTACCTGGTCAGTGCATCTGAGTTGAGAGCGCTGTCCACAGCGGTCACAATGAAGCACTGTGGGATAGCTCCCGGAGGCCAATAACATCGAATTCCGTCCACACTACCCCAATTCCGACCCGCAAAGGCCGGTTTTATCGCTAATCCCCTCGTCGGAGGTGGTGTAAAGAAACCGGTTTAAAGGGCCCTTTAAGTCGAAAGAAAGGGCCTCGTTGTGTGGACGTGTCCAGGCTTAATTCGGTTTAACGCTGCTAAAGTCGACCTAAACCCGTAGTGTAGACCAGGCCTTAGAGACTAACAAATTTATTAGAGCATAAGCTTTCGTGGACTACAGCCCACTTCTTCGGATGCATATAGAATGGAACATATATTGAGGAGATATATAACATACAGAGAGGATGAACAGGTGGGAGTTGTCTTACCAACTCTGAGAGGCCAATTAAGTAAGAGAAAAAAAAAACTTTTGAAGTGATAATTAAGCTAGCCCAGTACAGACAGGTTGATAAGTAGTGTGAGAATACTTACAAGGGGAGATAGATTCAATGTTTGTAATGGCTCAGCCATTCCCAGTCCTTATTCAATCCTTTGTTGATTGTGTCTAGTTTGCATATCAATTCCAGCTCAGCAGACTCTCGTTGGAGTCTGTTTTTGAAGTTTTTCTGTTGTAATATAGCCACCTGCAGGTCTGTCACTGAATGACCAGACAGGTTAAAGTGTTCTCCCACTGGTTTTTGAGTATTATGATTCCTGATGTCAGATTTGTGTCCATTAATTCTTTTGCGTAGAGACTGTCTGGTTTGGCCAATGAATATGGCAGAGGGGCATTGCTGGCACATGATGGCATATATCACATATATATCTCCTCAATATATGTTCCATTCTATATGCATCCGAAGAAGTGGGCTGTAGTCCACGAAAGCTTATGCTCTAATAAATTTGTTAGTCTCTAAGGTGCCACAAGTACTCCTGTTCTTTTTGCGGATACAGACTAACACGGCTGCTACTCTGAAGCTCAGCAGTTTCTCTTTGAAGTCTGGTCCTGAAATTTTTTTGCTGCAGGATGGCTACCTTTAAATCTGCTATTGTGTATCCAGGGAGATGAAAGTGTTCTCCTTTCTGAGTTTCTGAAGCTGGGTTTTCTATTGAGTTTCAGGCTGTTCCCATTAGCTTTGATAGTTCCTCTTGTTCTGGGCTGGACAATGATTAGATGCTTGAGATAGCCCTTCCTCCCTGATTACTTCACTGCCCTGTTGCGAGGTAAAGCTGAAGTCACACTACAGTTATAATTTTCAATGTCTACATATATTCATAACCATAAGCTGTATACATATCTCATGACTATTAAATTATGTGCATTACAAAGCTTCATAAACGATCTTACTCGGTATAATCTTACAGTAAAACATAGTATGCGATCAGTTGGTTAACTCGGCATTGCCTTAATTGACACCACACTAGAGTAGGCTGCTAGAGAGGTGATGATCAAGTGGGGCTACACCACCTGTGGCTGCGGCAGAGAGCCTCAAAATATGAAACATCTCCTACAGTGCCAGCTGGTTGAACATGAATGCTCTTCCAGTGACCTGGCAGAGTGCAACGATCGGGCAATTGTCTCTGCATGGATGTGGTGGGAAGCAGTATGAGAACACATAAAAAAGAAGCTGGTTTTACTGCTTATTTTGGGAGGTTTAAACCAAACCTTCTGTTCTCCCCTTGGGGTGTATTGACTCTGAATGTCACAAAGACAATTCCCCAGTGTTCTGTGATCACTCACTCACTCTCACACAAATGATTTACAGCAACTACCCAAAAGTCACTCTCCCCACCCCCACCCCCACCCCCCGCCTGAAAATTTTGAAAAATATCTATGCGATGTTTACGGCAAACAAAGAAGTTAGATAAAAATTAAAATACTCTTGTTGGAAGGTCACAGTGTAACATGATTTTATTTCTTAGGAACCAGAAGATCTATTCAGGACAAGATCTCTTCAGGTGTGGTGGGTCTTTAACAACCATCAGTGACCGGAGTCCCAGGGGAGCCAACTGAGGTCACTCAATTAGAGTAAACTGGAAAGAACGGGTCAGACAATCCCCAAAGCTGGTGGATATTCCAATACTTAGATTTACCAAAACAGCACAAAACAGCTTCTATCATACCTCACTGGTTACCCAGAAGCCAACAATACAGTTCCCTTAAAGCAACCCAGCCAGACACCCAAGTCAAATATGATGAGGATTACTGAAAATCTTATTCATCGTATTAAAAAGTTCTACCAATCCCAAAGGATCGGACACATTACCTCCCAGGTTACACACTTATAGCCAATTCTTATTAACTAAACTAAAATGTATTAAAAAAGAAAAGAGAAAGAGTATTGGTTAAAAGATCAGTATACATATAGACATGAGTACAATTCTTGAGGTTCAGATTCATAGCAGAGCTGGTGAGCTTTGTAGTTGCAAAGAGTTCTTCAGAATTAGTTCATAGGTTATAGTCAAATGTGTATATTCAGGGTGGTCCAGTCAGGATTGGGATTTCGGCATGAAGCCTCAAGCAGATCTGAGATGACAGGATCAGGACCCAAGAGTCTTTTATACAGTTTTCTAGCAGCCACTTGACCATACAGTCCTGGGTGAACATTAGGCTTTTGGTGTAATCTTCTGTTTCCTAAACCTCACCGGTAATTAACTATATGGATTAACATAAGATATCTATTAAGCAGTTTATCACAAACTTTAAAGAGCCATAAAGACAATGACATTATTGCACCCAAGATTCACTGAAATGTTAATATTCCCTTTTGATCTGTGAATCAATAGCTATAGTGTCAGACAGGAACTGTCTGTTTACATGGCAAACATTTAACAAGCTATAATTAAACACATACAATTAGTATCACCTCAAATTCTCTAACAATACAGGTTTCATTTCAAAGTTCTAGTTTATCTACCATGGAGTGTCCCTAATTACCATTCACATATTCTTCTAACATGTCTCTAATGGTTGAATCTGGGTCAATTAGCCTGCAGGATGCTTAACCCTTTCTGGTCATGTGTCACACTTTGTATAAGATTCATTGCAATTATAGAACAGTGATAGCAATAATGATTTGCATGATTATATTTTAATTAGATATGTCACACCATCCTATGCAGAGACTGACACTCAGGCACTCTTCCCTACCTTCTTATCACAAGGAAAATAAGGTGAAAATACAGCAAAGATAATCCTAAAGACTCAGACATACCAGAGTTCATAATCTCTAACAGACTTCATAAACTGTACATAGACAGATTTCCCAAATTGTCACAACATCTAAAGTTACAAGTATGCTATCTTTTAAAGGACAAAGTTCAGGTTGAGTGTGTTTCAGCTGATTTGGGTGACAGTGAATGATTCTGGATTCTGTGAAGTGGGGAATTTAGCCATTCATTCCCAGGTGTTTTAAAGGTGCAGAAGTTTTTTAAACAAAGAGTAGCTGTGTGACACTGCACCCTATAGTCTTCACATCGATGTTATTATGATATGATTATGGCATAGTATTGATGTCTTTTATGCAAGATAGGTCATATGAGATATCATTGAAAAGGTTATGATTTACTGAATATGATTATCCTATTTGTATGCATGTATCATTTCTGTATCTGAAGTTAGGAATATTGACTATAAATCTGTATGACAAATGTGTTTACACCTGGGGAACGCCCATTAGTCAGAATGCACTCAGCCTAGATGGTTCACTGGGGAGGGTCATTAGAGAAACAATAGGCCTTAGAAGAAGTTTATCTCCCACCGGGGTGCCACCTGGAATTGGGGTACCACTGAACCCCCCTGACCCACCAGCCTGGGCTCCCTTTACATTGTACTTCAGTGACCAGCACACATACAGATAGGTACACACCCAGCTGCAGTATATACAGAGCTGTGATCAGCGCTGCATGGGGAGGCTACAGCTAAGACACTGCCCAACTACTCAAGTGCACATCCCCCCTCTGGAGTATAAACCCAAAATTATACCATCTTCTGCTGCACAGAGATCTATACAGCATAAGCTCATGAAGTTTGCCCCCACCCTCAATATGGAGAAAGATATGTAACTGCTTTCTGCCCCAAGTTATGTTTCCCACACACTGGTTTTAGACAAAGCAAAAATAAGTTTATTAACAACAAAATATAGATTTTAAGTGATTATAAGGGACAGTAAACAGATCAAAGCAGATTACCTAGCAAACAAACAAAACATGCAAACTAAGTTTAATATACTAAAGAGATTGGATATGAGTACCAAATCCTCACCCTAAATGATGATTCAAGCAGGCTGCAGTGATTCTTAAGGGGCCAACTGCACTTGCTTACAGCTTAAAAAGCCCAGGTGTTCCTTTCACAGGCTAAAAATCCCTTTAGCCTGGGTCCAGCACTTCCCTCAGTTCAGTCCTTGTTCCACAGGTGATTCCCAGAGTCTTTTTGGGGCAGGGAGTCAGTGAAGAACCAAGATGATGTCACTCCCCTGCCTTAAATAGCTTTTGCAGATGGCAGGAACCCTTTATCTCAAAGCTTGGCTCCCATGCCAGTCAGTGGAAAAACACTGGTATTCCAAGATGGAGTCCAGTACCAGGTGACCTGATTACATGTCTCTGTAGTGCCACAGCAACCATGAGTCAGAGGCTGTTTGTAGGATCCTCAGGTTGCTCTCCCCATCCCACAACCCCATCCTCCATCTTCCCAGTGGGAGATAAACTTCTTCTAAGGCCTATTGTTTCCTCTACTAGCCTTTCCCAGCCAGTCATCTAGACTTAGTGCATTCTACCTAATGGGCATTCCCCAGGTGTAAACACATTTGTCATACAGATATATAATCAATATTCCTAGCTTCAGATACAAAAATGATACATGCATACAAATAGAATAATCATATTCAGTAAATCATAATTTTTTCAATGATATCTTACATGACCTATCTTGCATATAATACATCAGAATTATGTCATAATCATATAATAATATCACTGTGATGAGTATGGGGTGCAGTGTCACAAGCTGAACTCCACTAAAACACTCTTGCAACAGTTGCTTTTTTCAAATAATAGTTTAGTGGGAGAGACACAAAATGTCTCCCAAAATACTCCCTAGAACAAAATCCTGCAAATACAGAACAAGATGATAGAGACAGAAATGTAGGTGTAACCCAGATCCTATCCATGTGGTGCTCTGTCCCCATCTAGCGGCTGGACCACATATAAAGGGGGATGAGGTTGCTGCGGTCTTGGGCCCTGTAGATCAGGTAATAGTGGCTCATGCTTGGAGATTCAGAGGCCCTAGATTCAATCCCTGCAGATGACAACACACCCAGGAGCATGGTGCAATATAGGCAAACTAGAAATCAGAGGCTTTCCCACCCATGGTACTGAGAATGTGGGTCAGGACAGAGTGGAAGCCAAGCCAGTGTTAGTGATAACTCAGTGACATTCACTCCTGTACAGAAGACTGGCCCAGGCACTGCTTAAGTCTCATATCAGGCTTTGGCCCATAGTCTCAAGCTGCTGTTCATAGAAATAATAGAATATCAGGGATGGAAGGGACCTCAGGAGGTCATCTACTCCAACCCCCTGTTCAAAGCAGGACCGCTCCCCTGACAGATTTTTGACCCAGATACCTAAATGACCCACTCAAGAATTGAACTCACAACCCTGGGTTTAGCAGACCAATACTCAAACCACTGAGCTATCCCTCCCCCAATGGTTAACTTGCTAAGAAACTGCTGACATCCCACTGGCCATGGCCTAGGTTTTTAGCGCTGACCAGCAGCACCAGGAATGTTTAACTGTTCTTGTGTCTAGTGGGCTTCTGCTGACACTGGCCACAATCAGGCAGCTGGGCCAAGTGGGAGTGCTGGTATTCTCTAAGGAAATAGACTATCTGGTGGGGAGAATCAGCCGGGCTTCTCTGTCGAGCCTCTCCTCGTTTCTTCCATCCTGTAGAGACTTCAGGGGCCATATCTTCTGGCATTGCTGCGATATTTTTCCAGCTGACTTCATATCTCTTCCACGAGGGCATTTCAGCCTTACATTTTTGTGGCTGTATCAGACAGAGAGGGAGCATTTGGGTTGCGTTTCTGTGTAATTGCCCCCTTAGCGAGGATAGATTCAAAGGCATCTATGTTGTGCCCCACTTGCCTTGAGACTGCTTCGACTGGCCTGTGAGCAGTTTTGCTCTTTCCATCATCTGAACACGAAAAGAGGCTTCCACGAGCTGAAGCTTTTCATCCCCCACCCCTACTGTTCTCTTTAATATGCTCTTGTTCAGCCTGAGTGAGAATAAGAGGCTGGAGAAACCAGTGTTTTGCATTGTCCTTAACATATTCTCAGGTGTGCAGCCTTCACAAAGCAATTCACTGACAAGCTTGTGCCATCCAAGGAAGCTAGGGAAAGGGAAACAGCAAAGGACCGATATTCCTGCACGCACTTCTCAGCCCTTGCTATCCCATGCAGTTGCAGGAGAGGTTCATTTTGATGAACCTGTCTGTTCTGCATGGACAAATATTGCACAGGCATTAGCCTCAATGTCTGTGGACACAGCCACCACTACACACACTTTTGCAGCATGCTGAGAGCTAGTGGACTGCTGCCCTCCACGGCAGAGGTGACTTCATGTCAGGGGTGCTGTATGTGTTTCATTCTGGGGTGAAGACTACTGACAAGTCCTGGGGTGTTGGGACCCCCTGGCCTGGTTGTGTTGGATGTTTCTGGACACATTGTGAGCAGTCACTGAAAGCCTTGCAGTGAAAGGAATGCAGAAGAGGCAATTTACTGACCCTTAATCCTGGCCATTAAACAGTCCCCCAGCCCAATGACACAAGAATTACATTGAATTCTGCTGTTAGGGCATGGTGTGCAATAAGACTAGATGCTCCCTTACATATCATCACAGAGGTGTCAATATTAACTTAAGGTCACCATGGCAGTATGCAAGCAGGCCAGTGTTCAAGGGCCAAAGACACTGCACAACTCTAAACAGGTGGTCATATTTCCCCAGGATTAGGGCAAAGGTAAGATCCAGAAGGTGCCACAGAAACTGCTTCCTTGGAATAATTGTGGGGTTGTTTCTTCAGGCTGTAACCTAGTTTTGGCAGGTTGTTCTACCTGCTCAGGGTCAGGTACTGTGGTGGTACCAATGAGTCAGACAGACATCTCAAGGCCAATGTACCTCCACTCCAAGCCTTATGTGGCTTAAAATCCAACAAAAAGGGAAGATGTGCTGAGTCCCTATTTATGTAACAGAGCATCTAAGACAGAAGAATGACAGGCAGACCAGTTCACTTTTCATGGAACAAACGGCACCGCACAGAGCTGAATGGTTTGTATGTCAGCCTCTGTTTCCCTGAGCTTCTCAGAGACTTTGGGATGAACCTCATATTTCTGCACTGATATCCAGTGCCCTTAGGAAACTAAACACCAAACAGAAAATACAGTGTCCCACAGGAGCACCCTACGCCCCTCAGAATGAGTTCGCAGCTGAATTTACAAAAAAAAAAAAAAAAAAAAAGTTTTTTTTGAAAAAATACAGAGAGAGCGACTCTGATTGAAACCAACATCCATGGGAGATTCATGGCCAGTCACTGACAAACAACAAAATCACTTTATAATATAATATAATATAATATAATATAAAAGTCAGGATGATACCGTTGAAAGGAAACATCTCGACCTTCGAAATGAAATGTTTTTATAAGGATGCTTCAATGTTTCTGAAACAAATTTTTTGTTATTTTTGTTTCACGCTAAATTTGGAAATTTCAGCTTTTTGTTCCAATTTGGGACAAAAGGAAATTTCTAAATGTCAGAATTTCCCACAGACTGGAAATTTTCTTTTCCAACCCTCTCGAATTCTCAGTAACCTGGTAATACTACAAATCACACAATATTGTGACATGGACTCAGTACATGGGGTTCATTGTGTGACATGTTACAATTGCGATATAGCACAAAGTCATTCATGTACGAACTGATATCCCCACTGTACCTGTATGGCTGTGTGTGCATACACATGATGTACACTGTGTCCATGTGTAATATATACATATTCACACAGTGCAAGTAGACCTTTGAGTTCCATGATTGATAGCACAGTGCTATGGCTGTCTCTGGCAATGGCTAAACCTCTGAAGGATAAGGTGAAAGGCCTGATGGGTCTCCATGTTTGTGCTGCTTCAGACATTATCCAGTGCACCAGGAGGCCTTGTTCCAGAGCGCTGTTCTCTGCACACCATCCCTACTCTCCCTCCTGTGCCAACACCCTCAGCTGCTCCTAACACTGTTTCCCTTTCTTTTCCCCTCCCAGCTGACAAAGAAGCTGATGAATATTACATGAAGAGGAGACATCTTCCTGATCTGGCAGCACGAGGGACCCTCCCTCTCAATGTCATCCAAATGTCTCAGAAACAGACCAACCACAGAGAACGGCCCCGCCGACCCATACGGGCTATGTCCCAGGACAGGGTGCTGTCCCCTGAGAGGGTCATGCCCGAGGAGTTCAGCATGTCCTATGAACGGATCCTCTCTGATGAACAGCTTTTGTCCGCAGAGCGCCTCCATTCCCAAGACCCCCTGCTCTCCCCGGAGCGCACAGGTTTCGCAGACCAGTCCATGTCACGCGCATTGTCACACACAGACGTCTTTGTTTCTACGCCTGTCTTGGATCGCTACAGGATGACAAAGATGCACTCCCATCCCAGTGCCTCAAATAACTTGTACAATACCTTATGTATGAACCAAACTTCCGCCAAGCGCCAAGCATTCGCCTCCCGACGGCACAACACAGTGGAACAACTGCATTATATCCCAGGACACCACCACCATTACCGCACAGCGAGCAAAACAGAGGTGACTGTTTGATATGACACGGTGCATTGTAGATAATCAGTAAGGACTGGTGTGACCCCAGCACCCCAAACTGCAGTGGCCTTACAGGCCAAGATAACCTCTAACTGAGTGTCTGAAAAAACTTTTCTGACAGTCACATCTGCATTGTTTTTAAAACCATTCTCATGTTGTTGACATAAGAAGAAAAAACGGGCAATTGGAGAGAATCCCCAACATGCGCCAGTTTCTGTCAAAGAAAGCCATAGCAGTTGGTGGCACCTTCCAAGGGCTTATCTGCTGTAACTCATTCGTTTTTATGAATTTAGGACTTTTAAACTTCAATTGCTCCAAGTCTCACAGAGCCCACAGTATGTTTGCAGCATCCTAGCCTGGCAGGGTGGGGCCCTGTCACTATCTCTCACACCAGCCCTTTTGGCCAGTACTGAATTTTTCAGTGACTACTTATATTGCTCTTGGCTGCTAATAGTCACAGTCAAGCATTAGCTGTTAGGATGTCCCCCAGGTAGCTGTTGTTCTTCCTAATTTAAAAATCAAAGCTTACTAGGGGACTGTCAGTTCTAGTGACACAATTAGCCTAGCTGATAAATGAAGTCTTGTTTATATTAAATATACTCATAAACCAGAAATATAATAGTGCCTAAAAATCGACTGCTCTCTCAGTGTAGGAAGTAGTGGGGTTGACATGTCAATAAGCACAATTATGCTGAAATGCTCGTTAGGCCCTTTCTGCACTCATCCTAATTTCTGCAGTCTGTAAATAGAAAACAGGGGTGGGATTTCATTGTTTCAGCTTCTTGCCAACATGATGCCAGAGGCACCAAAACTCACCCATCATTACATTGCTAAAAAGCACTTTGGGTGAAACACTGGCTCTGTTGAAATAGTAAAACTCCCATTGACTTCAGTGGAGCCACGATTTCACCATCCTATTAACATCTCATCCCAGTCCAATTCCTCAGCTCTGTTTCTGAGCCTAATTATTCCTCTCAGTGACAACTGAGGACTCACCATTTCAGAGGAATGGAAAACTCTCTGCTAAATCTGTTTGAACAGAGACAGACAGAAAAGTTTGTCTATTAACCCAAAACTAGATGGATATTTTCCAATCGTCATATGAGCAGACAGTTACATTTCATGTGCATAAATTATATATCCAACATAATTATACTAAATGGGCATGTTGTATATCTGATGTATAATACTAATTAGATACAGAGTATTTGTAAATTCTTTCAAAAATAGACTCATGGGTCCAAAAGTTGTGAGGTGTTTTGTATTTCAGTCTGTATTTACATTCTGTAGAAATAATTCAAACTAGGACATACCTCTGTGCACTGGGAAGAATCTCAGAGCTTTCAAAAGGCAGGTCAGCATCCCAGACCAAGTCTGTGGCCATGTTAATGACCCTTCAACAGTTGCTCAATATGTCACACATTCAGTTCCCATCACATGAGCACATGTTTTCCCAACTGGCAGAATGGAGCCCCCTGCCTGGATAAGATCATGAATGACTTCAGATTTTAAATACACGTCTTAATAATTGCTAATTTAACTGGCCCATCTCTCTGTCTCTCCCCCACATACTCAGTAACTGCCCCTCCCATCATATCCCATAAATGGCCCCTCCTCTCTTACCCTGTAACTAGCTGTCTTTGCCCCTCCCCCACACTCCCCTTAAATGGCCCCTCTCTGCCTCTCCCCCACAGACCCTGTTACTTTAACTAGCCCCACATACCCAGTAACTGCTGCTCCTCCTCATAACCCTCATACCCCATAAATGTCCCTTCCCCCTAGTATTCTGAGGCACTCTGGATCCCATGGTGCCAGGCTGGCAGTGGGAAGGTGTTCTCCTGGGGTAGGCTGTTAAAGGCAGACCCTAGTGAGGAACCTGTTCCCATTTGACACTCATCATGCTGCAGTGCTCAAGGGCCCCGTTCTGGGCTGTGCTTGACCCAGTCTCTAGGTCCCGGGGCTCAGTACGTTGGGAAGGGAATCAAGCTACGAGGAGTACAGGGCTTTGTTTGACAGAAACTGTGCTGGGATGGAACAAAAGAGGGTCACCCTGGTCTAGGTGCCTGTATTATGTTCCCTCAGGGCTAAAACCTCTCTGGGCCATGTGATCAGAATGAATCCTCTCCCTGCTTGTATAGCGTTCTGCCATGGCCCCCACAGGGGACAGAGGAACAGCCTCTCTGAGCAGCTCCTGGCTCCTTTCGCTCCACTGACGTTCCACTCCCACCTCCTCAGCCCAGTCCCAGCCCTTCAGATGTGGACGCTTCTCAGAAAGAAACCAAGCCCCTGAGCCTTCACCCAGATTCCCCATGTCTTGAGGGGTGGGGCTAATTCTGAACAGAATGGAGCTGTTTGCAGCTGCTGCCATCTTTGATAGGGAGACGCTGATCGCAGAGTCTGTGGAGCTCTGCGTTATGGACCAGGATGTAGGCGGTCTGGCCTAGTAGTCAGAGCAGGAGTCAGGACTAGTGGGTGGAGCAGGTATGCAGGTTGGGGAAATGAGACAAGAGTCAGCACCAGAGTCAATGGCTAGTTACCAGAGCCAGGGATTGAAGCTGAGAGTCAGAGCCAAGGTCAGATTCCAAATGCCAGAGCCAAGGGTCAAGCCAGTCAGAAGTCAGAGGCCAGGGAAGGAGCCAAGACTGTTAACTGATGATTGGAGGTGAGGCACAAGGGTAGGAACTGGAGGAGAGGCAAGGATCAAGCACAGAGCAGACCACGGTGGGAATTGGAGCAAAGGTGGCCATGAGGCAGGAGTGGAGCAGGAATAGGGTTGGGTGCAAGAGGCAGGCACAAGTAGGGGCCAATGCAGCCACAACAGGAAATCACCTTGCTGCTCAGACAAACTTCCTGTTCCTCCTCCTGCCTTAAATAGCATGGTTGGACCAATCAGTGGAGCTGGGCAATCCACCAATCAGGGTGCCCATGGTGGTGCCTTGGCTGAGGCTATATAGTCCTACTAGCTTCTTGGCCCACCAGGTTTTGGCAGACATTGGGTAGAAGCCAGGATACAGCAGCTGTCTGGGAAATCCCAGGACTTGGTTCAAGACCCAGGACACAACACTCTGATTCCCTTCTCACTCCAGTGTAAACCAAGAGCCATTCCACTGTGAACAGAGTGTGAGAAGAGATACAGGCCCGGTTTCCAGCAGTCTCGGGGGAAGAGCAGGGCTCAATTTGGGATGCTCAGGCACAGGGTTAGGACACTCATCTCTCTTCTTCTATGGCCACGCACAGCTCTCTGGGATGGCTCTTTTCCCACAAACTCCATTCTTTGCTTCCATTTTCAGTTCATGAGTTAAGGAGCTACTGGAGTAGGTGTAGCTACCAAACCTCTTTTCCTAAGTACTCTGCGCAGATGCTGTGTTGTGCTCCAGACCATTTGATTGCAGAGCTTCACCTGTCCTGTTTCACAAAGGTTGCAGGCCCTCTGCCAGCCTGTCCTACTTGGGCAATAATCTTCCAAAGAAATTCTGGCCCCTCTCTCCCTGTCTCTTTCACCCATGCAGCTGGGTGAAGCTGATGTATCCCACAGGAGCAATCAACAGACCCTTCAATGCACACCCTCTTCAGGGAAGCAGTCGCCATCAAAGCGAGGTTTGGCAGTTTCTCTTGAGAATGCTTCTTGCACTGGATGCTGCATCTCTCTTCTGGACACCGCTCTGTTGTGTAACTTGCCTTGTGTGGCATGATAGGCAGGTAACTGGCACAGCAATGATCAGCACAAGCCACTGTGTTTAATTGGATTGAGTTCCTCCTTGTTCCTCTTTCTGAGGGCTTGTCACTCAGAGGATGCATGGCCTGGGACTGGGAGTCATGATGATGCTGGAGGACTAGTCCCAGCTTTGCCAGTGACTGGCAGGGCGACCTCACTGTGCTTTGTTCAGCTCCCCTTTACCCAAAGGAGAATAATAATAATACTGGGGTGTGGTGGGGTTAATTCACTAATGTCTGTAAAGTGCATTGAGAGCTGCCGAGTACACCGCAGAAGAGCAAAGTATTATAATTAGTACTAGCATTGTTATTTGTTGGTTGGAAGATCATGTGCTACATTACTGTGTCTGGGCTGCCAAGAGTCCACATATGGTCACCCTATTCAGAGGGAGAGTGTGCTGGTTGGGGCAGCTTCACAGAATAACCCACTGGTTTACTTCTCTCCTTCCTGTAACCTGTCCATTGTCTCTCTAGCCAGCTGCAGTCCCCATGGCAGTTCTCACACATCCTTCAACTTCCTTACTTCATCCTGCCCAGGTCTGAGCCACCTTATGACCCTCTCCTCAGGAGAAAAGCACCGTGTAGTCCAGATTCCTCAGTACAGTACATCTGGCTTACACTGACTCTTCGGGGAGTGGGATAGCTCAGTGGTTTGAGCATTAGCCTGCTAAAGTCAGAGTTGTGAGTTCAATCCTTGAGGGGGCCATTTAGGGAACTGAGGTAAAAAACTGTCTAGGGATTGGTCCTGCTTTGAGCAGGGGCTTAGACTAGATGATCTCCTGAGGTCCCTTCCGATTCTATGATCTTCTGTCCTAGCTGTGGGTGGCCATAAGCAGAGTGCCAAGTTCCCAAAATACATGGGGGGAGGAGAGAAGGGGAAGGTCCAGCACCATATGTCCCAGGTTTATAGCATTGTCCTACAAGCTGGTATTGACTTTGCATGCCCCAGGCAGTGTTATACAACAGTGGGTTCATTGAGGAACCCCAGAATTCAGACTGACCCAGTAGCAATCTTATCTCCTGAGATCTACAGACACAGTCTTTGAAATATGGAAACTATTTTTAAAGGAACCACATATCACATAAAAACTTCATCCCAGCTGATGGAAATGTTATCAGATATGTTTTAAAGGCATCAAATTGTGTTTTAATGAAAAATGAAAATATTTTCCAATGTTTTGATGCTCCTTTTTTAAATGACACTCTGATTCAGGGATGTGGAGAAGCGTGAGGTGGGAAATGGTTACCGAGATACAAGATGTCCTTTCCTTGCCCAGAGTTAATTTCTACTTTCTGCTCTGCATTCCTGACCACATGCAATGACAGGCCCATGAAGCTAGGCTTCGCAGCTGCAGATATATGGTATTATATCAAAACAATCCACATCCGAAATGTGCAACATGATGGGATTTGGGCGCTGACTCTATACAAGCAGAATCATCCCAGGGAAAAGGGGGAGAGTTCCCAGCAGTTGGGAAAAGTTCTTCATAACAAAAAAAGCTTCATGAAACAGGGTAACATTTAACTGTAATGGAAGTATATGTTCTAATTTGTGACTGATTAGCCATTTTCAGTTTATGTAGCAGAGGACTAGCTCGTTTTAGCTTTAGTTTCAGATTTATTCTATAGAGTTGGAAGGAGGAACTACACTGAAAGCTGGTTAATATATGTAGATTTCATGTGCTGGGGAGGTAAAACTATGGGAAAGTTTTGAAAAGTTGGATTAAATATTTTCATTAAAAAAGTGTTGTTAGCAATAATTGTGTCCAGCTGTTTCTTAGAAAATAGCCACTTGTATGTTCACAAGCTGATTATAAAGATGTAATTAGCAGGCTGTCTTTAGCTGGCTTAGGCTTACAACTGAGATATGCTTGTTAGTTCTAAGTCTGACTGGCTAAAAAAATAAAAATCTACATTTGACCCGCTGAAAGCCCGTAGGCTAGAATGGAGATGGGATTATTCTGTTCCAATATATTTATGTAAATCTGAAAGTGATCTACTATCTCAATAGTTAGAGAAATGACATTTTGTGTCTCTTTTGTGCTCTTCATTATGCGTGAAAATTCTCACTGTCGGTGCCATTCACGACAGCAGTGAAATGTGAGAGCCATGACATTCTGAAGTTCTGCCCATGTGCTTTGTAATAGCTTCTTACAATCTTCATTCCGTAAATCAGTTAGAAATTTTGTAGCGAGAATTTCTTGGCTCCAAGAAAGACATTTCTTACTGTAATATTTTTAGTTTGGGGGACAATATTTCCTAAGAAGGGGTAGGTGGACATTTTTGTGCTTTAGCCCAATTTATGGATTCCGTGTTTATTATTCAGTAGTCCTGATGAGAAAGTACATTTGTATCTGTAACTTTGCACAGACTCTTGGTTAACCATTAAATAAGCTTCAAGATGAGCAGTATTTGACTGTTTCTCTGTATTATTCTTGTTGTTATACTTACCAGTAAAAGCACATTCTATATGTACTGTAAACAAAAATATTATCAGTTTAGTAAAATTTAGAGTCTTAAGGATTTTTCCACTTTTGTCAGTAACAAATATTTATGGATTCCAAAATAAAGCAATTTAAACATATCAGTTGTTTCCTTTTTTATATCTATTGGGGGGAAATCAAAGGCCATTCTGTTGACAGCTTTTGCAACCTTTGTAAGCAGAGTTTGAAAGGTGCATATCTCTATTTCCGTCAGTGTGCTTAAATAGCAACTATTAAAATGAATACTATGAGGTCTGGAGAGTCTTTATTTTTTATGTATTATTTATTGCTTTTCATCATTATGCTAGGAAATAGAAAAGAGGTATGAAATCATGCCATTTGCTGTAGAAGTTCTGTCCTAGATAACAGTAAATCATTTACCATTTTTAAGACTATTTTTTAAATTTGTCCTATTTAATTTAGTATTAGAAAAGAGTGCTCTACTTTGCATTCAGAGTTTTACCTCTGCCCATTCATCACAACACTCTAGTACAGGGGTGGCCAACCTGTGGCTCCAGAGTCACATGCGGCTCTTCAGAGGTTAATATGCGGCTCTTTGCATAGGTGCCAACTCCAGGACTAGAGCAACAGGCACCAATTTTCCAACGTGCTACAGGGTGCTTACTGCTCAACCCCCTGCTCTGCCCCAGGCCCCGCTCCACTCCTTCCCCCAAGGCCCCCGCCCCTTCCCCCTGAGTCTGCCGTGCCCTTGCTCTTCCTCCTCCCCCGCCCCCAAGCTTCCTGAACACCACAAAACAGATGATCGCAGCGGACGGGAGGCGCAGGGATGGAGGGTTAGGTGCTGATCAGCAGTGCTGCTGGTGAGTGGGAGACACTGGGGAGCTGACGGGGGGCTGCTGACGTGTTACTCAGCTCTTTGCCAATGCACATTGGTAAATTCTGGCTCCTTCTCAGGCTCGGGTTGGCCATCCCTGCTCTAGTACACTGCAAGTGAACTGTGTGACAAACCTCCGAGCCGGTATTGGTGGGTCCCGTGCTTCCAGGTAGATTCATGGCCTCAGAAGCTTGCTAAGGCTCTCAATGTGACCTCCCTTTCTCAGTGTAGTGGCAATGGTCACAGCCTATCGAGCAACTTTCATCACAGGCCAGTATGGGAGGTGGAAAGGGGGAATACCCCACAGTCTCTGTTGCTCCCTTGAGCTAGTAGGTGCAATTCGGCCTCCTGCCTGGACCAAGGCCTGCTTCCCCTCTCAAGAGGATCTCTGTAGAGCAGGGGGGCGGGGGGAGACACCCTGGCACCCTCTACTCCAGGTTTCAGCCCAGGGACCCTAATGGTAGCAACTGTTGGTGGTTTCCCCTTCGCCACTGGAGCTGCTTTGATTCCTTGGGCCACTTCCCCATGGTCCCCTTTTCCTAGCTTCACCCTTACCTCAGGCTTCAGCAATGCTTCCTCTCCTCTAGCTCCTTTCACTAGGGCTTTCCTGAGGGAACTGGAAGGAGAGCTTTTAAGCAGTATGAGTGGGACCTTGATTGGTTCCAACTGTCTTCATTATCCTAACGGCCTTAACTGGTTAATTGGCATCAGGTGTCCCAATTGGCCTGGAGCAGCCCCTGTTTGGCTATCCAGGGAACAGGTACCTGCTCATCCTGAGGCTGATACACCTGCCTTCCCCCACACTCTTATCTCCTTCTGGTCTGAGTCCATCACAACTGTTACAGAAATTCTACACCTCTTGTATTCTTCACTAGGTTATTAGTAGAACTTTGCATATAACATGTGCGCGCACACACACAATTCCACAAATATTCGTTTGTGGTTTTAGTCAAATTTGCTTTGGCGGCCTTTGTGACATATTTGTAGTCATTCTCTGCAAATATAATGTTCACAGAAACAGAGAATTTCAAGTGAATATTAGAGAAAAGCCATGGAAACAAATTTTTAATTCATAAGGGCTTGTCTACATGAAAATTTAGTTCAAGGCAAGCTGGGGTGTAGATTTACCCTGCACCAACCTGCCATGCACAGAGGCTTAGTCCACACTAGGAGTTTAAGTCAGTATAAATATGTAATTCTTGGACGTGAATAATCCACACCCTTGAGCGACACATTTAACTGACCTAACCCCCAGTGTAGACGGTGCTAGGTTGGCAGGAGAATTCTCCCGTTGACCTAGCTGCTGACTCTCAGGGAGGCAGAGTACCTATGCCAGTGGGAGAACCCTTCCCATCAGCACAGGTAGCATCTTCACTGAAGCTACAGCTGCGCCACTGCAGTGTTTTAAGTGTAGACAAGCCCCGAGTGTCTATGTGGACCTTGCTGAAGCACACTAACAGTTCCTTAGTGCACTTGGATCTACCCCACTATGAAATGGGAGTGGATCAAAGAGCACCGAGCAGCTATTAGGGCATGTCAGCAGGATCCACCAGGACAGTTAGTGCACAGCAGGCTGGTATGGGGTAGATTTACACCCCAGTCTGCTGCAAACTAAATGTTCATGTAGACACGTACTCCCATTCACAGCAGGAATCTGAACCAAAGTGTCAGGCTCCTCCAGTCAAGGGCAAGAAATGCACAACATGGTCTGTTTGCCCAAGTGAAACTGAATAGCACAGCTTGAATTCGGCTGTAGGAGCCTTGCAGAGAAGTGGTTGGAAGGCTGGTCTGGTGGACAGAGCACTGGCCAGGGATACAAGAGACAGGGCGGGAGGTAAAATTTTCAAAAGCGTCTAAGGCCTGGAATCTACACCAGGTGTCTACACTACATGGTTAGGTTGGCGTAAGTTGCCTTACATCGATCTAGCTGTGGAAGTGTCATCACTTAAATTTGGCTCCCACTGACATAAGTGCCTCTCTATGCTGATTTAGTAACACACCTCCCTGAGTGGTGTACGTAATTAGGTCGACTCAGTGTCAGTGCAGACACTGTGTTGCTTACATTGACTGTTCCTGGCTTTCAGGAACCATCCCACAATGCCCCACACTGACAGTACAATCAATATAAGCACTCCTGGTGAGGACATGCACTGCTGACACAAGGAACCAACTGTGCGCCCACACAAGCGATGTAATAACTGCGGTGGCTAATGTAAATTAGGGAGACATAACTTTAGTGTGGACGTGGCCTGAATGACTTGGAAGCCTTAGTCTCACTGACTTTCACTTTTGAAAATGGGGCATAGGCACTGTGACAGGTTCGGTCACAGAGACTCTCCTCGAGACCGTCACTCGATGAGCTGGGATACCACTGAGAACAACCTTCTGCCAGAACAGATGCCCCTCCACTCCTGTCTTGCTGAGTTAGACACTTCAGTCAGCTCCAGCACAGACCCAGAGGTTGGACCACACTCCCCTGCAGTTCACTGAAACTGAGATTTACTCAGCCCAGGGGCTTCTCAGTTAACAGGGACTTTCCCAGTGCCCAGTGTTCAGCCTTTCTGGGAGCCTGAACCCCAAATACATCCGTTTATTCTGTATAAAGCTTATACAGGCTAAACTTGTCTACCCTCTATAACACTGATAGAGAGAGATGCACAGCTGTTTGGTTCCCCAGGTATTAATCACTTACTCTGGGTATATTAATAAACAAAAGTGATTTTATTAAGTGTAAAAAGTAGGATTTAAGTGGCTTCAAGTAATAACAGTCAGAACAAAGTAAGTCACCAAGCAAAATAAAGCAAAAACACACAAGTCTAAGCCTAATACATTAAGAAACTGATTACAGATAATATCTCATCCTCAGAGATGTTCCAATAAGCTTCTTTCACAAACTAGACTCCTTCCTAGCCTGGACCCAATCCTTTCCCCTGGTACAGTCCTCGTTAGTTCCAGCAGACATCTCAGGTGGTAAACAGAGGTTTTCTCCTGACTGGCAGTTGCTTTTGTCCTGCTCCACCCCCTTTTATAGCTTTGGCACAAGGCAGGAATCTTTTGACTCTCTAGGTCCCCACTCCTCCTTCTAAATGGAAAAGTACCAGATTTAAGATGGATTTCATTATCATGTCACTGTAAGACCCCCTAGTCTCCATTCCCCATGGGCAGGCCCACAGTTACACAGGAAGGCTTTCAGGTTACAACTGATTGTCCTAGTTAATGGAAGCCATCAAGATTCTAAACCACCATTAATGGCCCACCCTTTGCATAATTACAATAGGACCTCAGAGTTATACTTCATATTTCTAGCTTCAGATACAAGAATGATACATGCATACAAATAGGAGGAATATATTCAGTAGGTTATAATCTTTGTTATGATATCTTACAAGAGACTTTTGCAGAAAGCATATTCCATTTACATCATATTCATACTCATAAGCGTATTTCCATAAAACATATGGAGTGCAACGTCACAGGCACCTAAGTCATTTTAGCACACTGGAAAGTGTTAGCCCTGGATCTATCCCTGGCTCAGCCACAAGCTCCCTGTGAGAGCTGTGGCAAGCCATGTAATATACCCTTTGTCTCCGTGCCCATCTGTACCAGGGGCTTTGTATCAGCTCTGCCATATCTTACAGGGTATTGTGGGGAGAAATACAGCAGTGATTGTGAGGAGCTCAGGAACTTTCCTGGTGAAGGCCAGGGAAGTAGATAGAAGCATTTACACACCAGGAACTAGTCAGTGATTAAATGGGAGGAAATCATAAGTTGCTCATGGAGAATTTACTGAAAGGCAAATCATTTGCTCAGCCCATTATTATTAGAGCGACAGCATTAGGGCCAGATTTTTAAAGAGATGTATTTTGAAATCAATGTAAGTGAGTTGCCTGCTCAGGTGCTCTTGACAGTCCCACAAGGCGCCTATCTGTATCTTTAGGTGCCTAAATCCCTTTGTAAATCTGGCCCTTACTGCTTACCTTGTCATAGATGACAGGGCAGGTCAGACATTCTGCATCAGGCAGGCTGCATCCTGCTGGTCACCATGTTATCTGGCGCTCCCCCAGCATGCAGCACGTGAAGCAGTGAAAAGCCTGATTTCCTGCAGGTGGGCGATGCAACAGACACAATTAATTAACAGACTTCCATGATTATCCTATTGTTCAACACTCCACACTGTTAACAGCCAGTGCCAGACCCAACAGCTTCCTCCCCCTTTGCTAGACATGTAAAAAAACAAATTGGGAATAAGCATGTCCTGCAAGCTTGAGCATTTGCGAATGGAAGCAATTTGCCGCATGTCGCCCAACGGCAGACATAGGGTATGTGCATGTGTAGAGGTTGGGGAAAAAATTACATTTTTCTCAAAAATGCAGAAGATTTTGTGATTTCACTTGGTGTCCCCCCTCATCTTGGGAAAGTGAAAGCCCATCACTAGAGCTGAGAAGGCGCTCCCAGCCACTCAGGGGGGCTGGGATGACCCCAAGCCCCTATCTCCCAGCTAGTGGTGCTGCACCATAAGGCTGGGTCTATGCTAGGAATGGGGCTGGGTCACAAACAGCTCCCCTCCCTCCAAGAACTCTTCTTTGGCTGCTGATGCAGACAGGAGCTTAGATTCACAAGGGCACTTGGGCTGTGGCACCGTGATGCTCAGCATCACATCACCTAACTTAGGAACCTAGAAAATCACAGGAACAATACTGCAATTCACCCAGCCTGAGTTAGGCACCAAGGCTCCTATACAACGAATGGGGAGAGACAGGGACTCCAGACTTGGATCCACAAAAGCCAATGCTCTAGGCGGAGAGCTGCCTAAGCCAGCCAATGGGAGATGCTGACCGGTGGCAGAGGGGGTGTTTAGCCCCAGCCCTCCTACAGAGATAGACACCTGTGTCTAGGCAGCAGGGAGGCAGTTAGGTCTGCTAGTAACCCACAACCAGGAACCCTGTCCGGGGGAGTCAGGTGGCTTATGTGTTTCTTGTGCGAATGAACCAGACTGGCACCTTACAGCAAGGGGAGGGGGAGATGCCCATCTTAGCACCCACTAGGCAGAAAAGGTATTTGAACAGGGGTCCCCTCTCTTGCAGGGGAGTGCTCTACTCATGGAACTATAGGATAGCAGGATGTGGGCTCCCTCTGTCTGTCCTGGTGAAGCTATTGCCCTGGGAACCAATAATTAAAGAGTCATTGGAGCAGGGAGACTAAATCCTAGGCTCCCAAGAAGGGACCAGGGATGGATTAAGGCAGGGGCTGTAGGAGCTGCATCCCAGAGCCCCAGCTCTACGGCCTCTGGCAGGGGAGGAGGCAGCTCCGCACACTGCCCCTGCCCCTAGGACTGTCCCCACAGCCTGCCTGAGCCCTGCTGCACTGCCAGCTGGGAGCTGCCTGCGATAAGCGCCTCCCAACCGGAGCCTGCACCTCACACCCCCTCCCCCAGATCAGAATCCCCCTCCTGCACCCAAAATTCCTCCCAGACCCTGCACCCCCTCCTGCACTCCAATCCCCTGCCCCAGGCCCCTCCTGCACCAAACTCCCTCCCAGGAAAAAGACTTGCATACAGGGGCCTCACAAAATCTAATAGCCCCGGGCCCAGAGGAGAGTTAATCCGGCCCTGGCCCTGAGGTTGGGACTCACACTCCTGCACCACCACTGGGAGCATCCCAGTAAGGTTATCCAAGTCTACCCTGTCATTTCCCTTCCCTCTCCCAGTGAAGTTTCCTGTTTAAAACCCTCTGGTCACTGTGCTTGCAACTGGGGAATAAATTGCCTGTCAATGGCACCAGAGTGATATACACATTTGTAGGTTATGAGGTTACCCAGTGGAGGCTCAAACCTAAGTATTAGAAGAAAGCCTAGAAAGTGAGATCCTGGCCCTGGATTGTGTGCAGAAGGGCTGCAGCAGCACTGCAGTATCAGTCTCACCAAGGCCCAATCCCTCCTCCTCCTGCCTCCTCCCATTTCTGCACCCAAGGGTCACATGAGCTCTTTTTGCCCCAGCGTCGCACAGGGAGCTCATTCGAGGTGTTTGTCCTCTGTGACCCCTGAAGCCTTTCCAGAGGCCCTGCTTCCCAGGATCTCGCTCAGGCCATGGAGATGTCAGCTGCAGAGCCTTCCTGTGGCTCTCAGCCATCACTTTGTTGATTCTTACCTGGAGAAACGGATTTGTGTGAGAAATCGATTGGGGCTCCTGGCCCATGTTCATTAGCCTTAAAAACAGCTACATCCAGTGAAACCCAGGATGTCATAAGCAATTTCCCTCCCCCTTTATTTGACATTATGAGGGCCAGTGTTCTGCACTTTCGTATTTGCCAGTCATGCTCCCTGCAGATGCAGAGCTCACGCCCTGACTCCAGTCACCTGTTCCCCTCACACAGGCAACTGATGGCAGATGATGGCCAAGCCAGGAGAACAGCACACTGGAGTCCAGATCCTCTGCGCACATTCCACAGTGGAATTTAACCCAGCGAGTTAATTCTCCATGTCCTTACACTGGGACAAATCCTGAAGTCTGTATTCAGGCAAACAGGCAGCCACTGGGATGAGAGGACGTTTATCCAGCGAAGGTGGGTAAAAACTTCAGGATTTAGACCTGGCTATGCATCCCTGGGGATGGAGAAGGGTCCCACCACAACAGTCTTTCCCACATTGCTCTCCCCATGGCCAGTCAGTGACGTCTCCATTTGAACCACTCATTGTCAGTCAATGCTACAATTGGAGCAGAGTGAAAGAACCAGTACGGAGAGGTGCAGATTGCAGGCAAAGCCATGGTTCACTGCCCAAGTTCTGCTCCCACCCCGACCTCCACACACTCCTGATGGGATTCACGGCTCATCATGCACCTCCTTGCAATATGACCATCTTTCTCTCTCCTGAGGGCTTTGCACATAGTCATCAGCTCACACACCACGACCTGCTTCTCTGAATCAGACTCCAGCCAATGGCCCAGCAAGCCTCAGATGTCAGTGCAGAAGGCCTGTTAACTACGATGATGGAGCAAACAGCATCTGTAGTATTTTTTATGGTTCTGGTAAGTGGTAATGGAAATCACGGCAGGCCCATGGGCACTCTGGTGCCCCCACAATCTCCATGGGCTATGGAACCTAGCACTGATTCCTTCAATGTGGATGACCTTTCCTGCAGCAGCTCCCCACAATCCCTAGAAGTGTGCCCATCTGACACGACCAGCTCTCCAGGCCAACTGTTCCATGGGCGAGCTGCTGATACCCTGGTTCATGCTGAAGTCAGTGTGACTGCTCAAGGACTTTGGTACTAGGCAGCACAAGTAAAGCCTTCAGACGCTGGCCCAGAAGAAAAGCCTGCTAAATACTATACATAGACTTGAGGCAGTGATCACCATCCCATTTCCTAACAGACTCTCCTCAACACATTTTCCATGGTGCAAAAAAACCCCACTCTGCCTTTTCAGTGTATTGTCCTGGCAAACCAGCCAGCCACTGGTGCCAGCATGAGACTGCATTGATATCAGCGTGTCAGCTGCTAGCAGTGTCCTCTCCTTTCTTTGCATCTCTCTTGGGTGCTCTCCCAGTTATGAAACAGAGTCAAACCTGATCCCCAAATTGTGCCGGGATCAGGATATTTCTGAGGCTAACTGGGCCACACTGTCTTGGATCTTGAGCTTTGTCTGTGAGGGTTTTACTGCAGTGTTTGCACAGAATGTACATTCCAGGGAGCTGTTATGGATCTCTGACCTGGTGTCTCATGGGAGACCAGCCAGGATCTAGCCAGTGACAATTGCCTCTATCTATACATTCCGCAGAGCCCACAGCCCATCCTCGTTGTAGGGGGACAAGCTGCTTGCCAAAGAGCTCCTCCAGCTCATTCACTACACTACACTGGCATCTCATAGTGCCTCCAGCAGCAAGCTCTGGTCTGTGGCTGCGCAGGTGTTGGATGAGGAGTTTGGGCTGAATTAACACGTGAGCTGCCACTCTGGACTCTTTCCCCAGCAAGATGGATAACCCCCCAGCTTGAAAGGAAACCTGGCTGCTCTGCAGGGAGTGTTCAGTGCAGTGACTGCACCTCAGACAAGCCAAAGCAGCCACAGTTCTCATTGAGATGGAGGAACTGAACCTGGAGACAGTCCCACCACTCTCCCGTAGTGCAGTCAGGACTGCATGCTTGCTTGAGGCTGTGGACTCATCCACCATCACAGCATGCCCTGCCCTCTTCTCCTGTGTAATTGTGATGCCTTTTCTCTTTGCATCCTACCAAAATATGTAGTGATGCCCTCAGGCACCCTCTGATGGAAGAACTCACCCCTGGAGGAAGCTGCTCAGTTCTGTACATCAGTGCAAGCAGGCAAAGCTCTGAGGCCGTCTAACAGCACCATTTTGTGTGCTCTGTGGCGAATTTGGCAGGTGCTTCCCAGTTGACAGATGTACTCTGGGACACTGTGTTTGTGGGCTAGTTTGGCTGCTTCTTCAAGTGCTTCCAGCTGGAGAATGTGCCTCCCATAGCTTGTGTTTGCAAATCTGGTTTTGTGGGGCCACCTGGAGCACCGACCTGCTAAGTAAAGAGATTCCACGGTTCGCCTGCTCCACAAACACAGACTCTCTGAGATTTGCTTCTTTCCCTCTTTCTGCAGAGAACAATCTGCCTTCCCCTTCTTTGTGATGGTGCACATGTTGGTGGCGAGCCCAACAGTCCCGGCACCTGCTCCAGAAAGTGGAATCTGTAGCACATAAGGAGGCATAGGTTACACACACACACACACACACACACACACACACACACACACAGCCTCTATTTACTGCCTTTTGCTCACAATCTCCCTGCTGAGCTTTATATTCCAGAGGATGCTCCATGCTCTCAAGGAAACTCATATTTTGGGGAAGGCAAGCTGAGGTCTCCTCCTGGCAATTAGAAACACAGAGCAGACAAATTAACCATGATAAAAACATGAAAGTAACAAGCCTTTGTCCACCCTAGATGTGGAGGTGCCCAGCTGTGGCTGATCCATCTGCTCAGCTCTGTTTAGTGCTAGGAACTCGCTCGTTACACACCTATGTGAGACAGATATTGAGAAAACAGAACTAGTTAGTCAAACTGAATGAACTTCACTAGGGTACAGCTATTGTGGTCTGCACCATTTCCACTGTTGCCATATTCCCAGATCATCCCATTGTTAGATTGTTTTATTGCTAGTCTGCTTAGCGATACTCTTGCCTAGTTGAATGCTCCCTGCACCTCTTGCTGGGGCTTAACAGAGGGCTGGTGATTGCCAGTTAGGCTAGTGGTGTGGCTATTTACTGTACAACTTGTCTTCTATTTACTCTACAACTTGAGTTGTATGCTGGTGGGAGAGAGAGGAGTTACTTTTCATGACTGTGATGGGGTGTACTCCCTAAACCAGCCCCCAGAGAGCTGAATGAGGCCAGGTGGGGCCAGTCAACCAATTAAGCAACAAAGGAGGGGAATTTAGGTGTGTGGAGAGAATGCGCCCCACCCCTTCCACCCGAGGCCCCATCCCTTCCACGCCACCGGCCTCCCTGCCAGTCCTGGAGCGCTGGGAGGGCGGGCAGCGTGGCTGCAACCCCCCACCCCTGGAGCACCAGGAGGGTGGGTGGTGCAGGCACAGCCAGAGTCAGGGCCATGGAGACTGGAGCCATGCTGAGCAGGAAGCAGGGGAGGCCTAGGGGTGGAGCATGGGCAGGGCCACGCCTGGCTGCTTGGGGGGACACAACCTCCCCCCAGCCTATGCTACCTGCCATCCATGGTGGAGAGCCTTGATTAGGAGGAAGCTCACCTGTGAGGGAACAGGCGTGGCTTCTATAAAGCCAGGAGGCTGGAATAGTGTAGGAAGCAGCAGGGAGGAAGCCTGAGCTAAGGGAGAAGGAGCCCAGTAGGAGGGTGTCCAGGGGTGAGAGCAGTAAGGTGGTGAGATGCTGACCATAACTGTTCACTGCAGGCCCCGGGAGTGGAACCTGGAGCAGAGGGTGGGCCTGGGTTCCCCTCCCAGCCACTGCCGCATGGTATTGCTGAGGGAAGTGGATACAAAGACTGTTGGAGTCACTGCTGGAGTGACATAGCGCAGCGGGCGGACGGACTGCCTGATGTTGCTTGTGGAGAGAGACCTAGAAAGATCACCCTGGAGTGGAAACCTTTGAGTGGCCTGGCTGAGTCACCGAGGAGAAGCTGCAGCTCCTGGAGTGAAACAGGGGCTACAGAGTGAGAAAGAGACAGGGTGCAACCACAGGAAGGGATATCGACCTTGCAGAGCTAATCCCCACAACCACCAGGAGGAGCCACCATCCAGCAGTGAGTAGAGCAGCCTATCACAATGACCCATCTGCTCCCTACATGGGCTGGGACAGCCCACAATGGGGCCAGTCGCCGGGGTGTTTGGGGTAATACAGCTCCTGTGCATGAGAGTTGAGGGGGAAACTGCCAACTTATTTCATGCAGACCCCTGTTTGGCTGGCGCTGACTTTCAGATGCTACTGACCTGGGCCCTGTTCAGACTGAGGCCTCATGGGTGGAAACTGAAGCCATGTGGTTCCGCTGCTCTCTGGTTTGTGGGGCGGTTGGTTTGTATTAAGGAGGCATGTGTGGAATTGACACTGGGAGTGGCTCTGTGGGCTGTGTCTGTGCACTGAGCTGTTAATTAGCAGGCCTGCCAGGTTTCAGTGTCTCCCAGGACTATGAGAAATCACCTCATGCTAAACGGTACACCCTTGAATTCCACTGCACCGGGGCTTGGACATTGACTAATAGGGTCTCCAAGAGGTGCTAATTTGAATTTACCTTGGGAAGGGGATCAGGTCTGGAAGGGGAATTAATCACAAGCCCTTATGTTTTACCAAAGCCATTTCTTAGCGCCCTTGGCTCCTTCCAATCACCTGCCTTGAGAAAACAGCTTTAACTCATAACAGAGCCAGATGGAGATTATGCTCCAGTGCCCTTTGGCTTGAGGCTGGGCCAGGAGGAAGGCAGCAGGGTCACATGCTTTTAAGACCATCCTGGGAATAGATGATTAGTCCCGTTCATTGTTGCCCCAGAGTTGCAGGGCAGGGGGAAGGGCCCCAAGGGAACACCCTAGCACTGGGGACCCCAGAGCTATGCCAACTCTGCACTGCCTCTGCAGGAGCCCCTGGTGCTGGCAGGGTTCAGAGGTGGGGAGGGTCCAAGGAGGAACAGCGCCGGGGGGCATGGCTGCAGCATTCTTACCCCAGCTCTTCAGCGCTCTGCAAAGTCTCTCAGGGGGCACTGAAGCAGGGACACAAATTAAGGTCACATCAGAGTTGTGCCTGGGGCTGCAGCAGCCCCCCTCAGCACTTTGGCAAGGAAGGTGCAAGCTGTCTTGCACTGGTGGTTGCAACAGCACAAGGATGGATCTGGTTGTATGAGCCAAATGGTGCCCACCAGGGGCCACACTTGCAGCCAGTGCCGGGTGGTGTTGGAGGGCTGGGTTGGGGTGCCAAGGCCCAGGACAGGAGAAGGAGGGAGGGAAGGAGCAAATTTGCCTTTCATCCTGAAATGGTAGAGGAGCCAAAACCCACAAAGCCAGTGAACCAAAGGAAAATTAGCAAAGCCTGAACCCCAGAAGCAATGCTGCCCCTCCTTCCCCCACCAGCACTATGGAATCCAAGCTGGTGGGGGCAGGGGCTGGTCCTTGCACATGGCGAGGAAGCAACCAGCACAGGTTGGGCTCTTGCTTGAATAATAACAATACATCCTGAGAGCTGCTGTTCCCCAAGACAGAGCTCCCGCCTCCCACCTGCCAGCATGGGACCCCAGCAATCCAGAGGTGTGATGAGTGACTGGCATGCGGGCCACCTGTATCTTGCTGCTATCTCACCATAATTGACAGGTACAGGTCTTTAATGGTAACACCTGGCTCAAAGGCTGTTCTCTCACTGCGCAGATTAAATCAACCCACTTTTAAAAGAAAAGCAAAGGAGTAAAACTGCTGCTCTGTGACTCACAAGCAGGATTTGGACAGCAAACCCCAATACAGCTTCGTGCCACTTCAGCTACAGCACCAATCCTTGGGCTTTGCGTGGACCAGCTACCGGAGGAGGACTGGAACCTACCTTCCCAATGTGTTACACAAGTATTTGCTAGCCAGCAGCGTAGCCTATTGGAGATGAGAAGCCTTGGGTACTACCTATCCTGCACTTCAATAGCTACAGCAGAACTTAGCAATAGGATACCCAAAGCCCAGTGGGGCTGTGACTCGAGTCTAGTCTATCAGTGACCTTGGTTCTGTGTCGGCTTCTGCCTGCAGTGACCCTGCGCTACCTTTCCATTAACTAATTTACAAAGTGTGTGGGGGGGTTATTATTTGACTCTACCTTGTGCTGGGGCAGATCAGCCCCTACCTGCCCCAGGACTGGGGAGGAGAGAAAGATGATGAACTCCTCCTCACGCCCAGCTGCAATGGGCACTGGCCAACTCGCTGGGAGTTGAGGTGGCTCAGCTGCTGGATGAGCTTCAATCTGCCCACATCTGGCTGCCATTAGTGCTTGCTGCCAGATCCTTTGTGGTGAAGCTTTTCCAGCGTAAACTGGTGGCTCCCTGGATATAGATTTAAAAAGAGATTCACGAGCAGAGCTCCCAAGAACACTGGCAAGGAGCAAACCTGACATGCCACGAAGCCCTCCGCACTTCTCAGACATCGGCCACGCACAAGGTGCTTGGAGACCACAGCCAGGGCAGCTCTGCAAATCCCAACAGCCATGGGATGTTTCTGTGTAAACACAGCCGGGAAGAATTGCTTTGTAAGTGCCTCTGTATTTTGCTCACAGCAGGATGCTCAATCTCTCTCTAATGAGTAGTAACATGCTCTCCTGCTATTACTCAGCGCTATTACTTAGGACTCACTAGCTGAATATCTAAAGCTTGGGTGACTAGCTAACAGACTGCTCCGCATATTAATGTCCCTTGGTAGTAATTCTTCATAAACCTGGGACACAGCTGTTGTGTGCAGGAGGATACGGCACTAAGCCGCTAGACTGACCCAGCAGCACAGCACAGGACACTAAATATGTTGCCTAAGGCGACAGAATGTTCGTGGCCAAGCTGAGTAGAGATCAGCTCTCCTAGCATACAGCCGCTACCCAAACACCACACTGCTGGATGTGCTGTAACGCGCTGGATAGATAGGAGACAAGCGGGGGCCTCCTAAAAAACCCAGGCCTCAGCCACTTGTGAGCTCTGCTATTTACTACTAAGGCTCGCAGCCTCTTTCTGCACCAGCCATTGGGGATGACCTAACACCATTGGACTGTCCTGGGTCATCAGCTATCCAGCCACCAGCTATCTGGGACCCCGGGCATCCCTGTAGTCACCCCACATACCATTACAACAGTATTTGTACAAAATACGCCTTGTGAGGTATCATCCGAAAACTCATAACACATTGGATGATGATATCCTGGTGAAACGTGTATGCCAATGCTGCATGGGGAGTTCTGGCTGCCCTCTGATACGCTGTCTTGAACGAAGTAGAGAGCAGGTCTGCCCAGGTCTTGAATACAAATGAAGCAGGGTGACCAGTGACAATGGGTTTGCAAAGTACACGTGCGGTAAACAGAATCTTCAAAGCTCATGTGGTGGCTGGGGATTCAACATGCCTGGATCACAAAGGACGGCCAACTCCTAGTCCACTGGTGTCGGGAATTCCTACAGGGACATTCACATGATAAAACTGCAGCAGGAAGCATGACACTGGAACATGCCGGGGGGGACCTTAGTCAAGATGGAGTTGCCGCCCCATCAGGGTGGCTGAACCCCAGAGGATCAATTTGACCCTTGAAGCAAAGGCAGACATTGAGCTATAAGGACACACAGACAGGCTTTGGGTTATCCTTCACCTGAGGAGACAAGGAAAGCCAGCGCCTCAGACACTAGGGGACCTGGCCAAGAGCTAGAGAGCCATTGCTGGAAATGGAAGATTGGAGAGGAAACTATCTTAAACAAAGACTGTAGCTTGTTAAGTTAGGCCTTAGCCAGTAGAAAGCACATGTTTACTTGTTTGTTTGTATCCCTCTCCATCTTTACTCCTTATACTTGGTATCACTTACACCCATGACTTCTTGATTAATAAACTTGTTTTATTTTTACTGCAAACTGATTCAGAGCTGTGATTGAAGTCAGAGTGTTTGTCAAACCCCAGTTCAATGAACAAGCTGCAGTCTATTGACTCGCTAAAGGAGTAACAAGCTTAATATCATCTGTGACTGCACAGTGACGGGGCTGTGCTTTACAGAGAGACATCTACTAGGAGCTCAGGGGCTGGAGTTCACTGGTTGTTACCTGCTAGGCAAGGTTTGGGCTGGCAGAGCCCTGAGGAGTTGGCTGGGGAGGCAGCCAGGCTGGTGTGGCAGGCAGCTGACACACCGTCTAATCGCCAGCAAAGCTCATGCTTGCTGAAGCAGAGGCAACACAGTGGCTCACAGCTCTAGGTGTCCCCAGCAGTGTATTATACTATCACAGGAAACCTTGTCATATAATCCTGTTAATAAATGTATTAACTTCATCTTAAAACCAATTAAGCTGTTTGCCTATACTGCGTTTATTGGGGGGGGAAGGGGCTGCCCCAGAACCTCCTTCCTCTGATGGTTGAAAATCTTTTCATTTCCAGCCTGAATTTACTCATGGCCAGGTTACACACATTTATTCCTGTGCCAGGATTATCCTTTAGCTCAGTGTTTCTCAACCTATTTGATACCAGGAACTGGCTTGCTGCCTTCCTAAACTGGGTCAGGGAGATCTGAGGGGCTGACGCTGGTCCACAGAGCAGTCATTGAGAAACACTGCTAGCTTCACTAGCACTGCCCCTCCCCACCCCCACCTCTATTTATAGAGAGCAATCAGATCCCCTCAATCAAGTCTCCTCCTGCCAGATAGTCCCTCCATTCCCCTGAGCAGCCCAGTAGCCTTACCCTGCATACTGGGCAGGTCTCACATTACCTCCAGCAGCAGGTGGAGTTGAGACCCACCCCCGTTATGCTGCCTCTATGCCGTTCAAGGTTCAGATCTTGCAGTCAGGTGCCTGCTTGCACAGATCCCTGCTGTGCTGATGGCAGGGAGGCCTGTATGGATTTTATGGACTCGGGACCTTGGATTTGAACTCTCATGAATCCTGGCCTCTCAGGCATGGGCTGGGGAAGAACATGTTGGCCCTGTGTGTATGAGAGCTGGGAAATCATGAATAACTAAATATTTATTTACTGAATTTGAGGTCCGGACCCATCTGTTAGCAGATTGTGATTTACTCCACATCACTGGTTGCTTGGCTTTATTCATAGAATCGTTTCTGCAAATATGTCTTGTTCTGTAGTTTGCTTGTGAGTAGGTCTTTGAGAGTATTTGGTACTAGAAATTCAGGCTGTTTTGATTGGACACAGAGGTTACATGGTTTTTCTCTGGTCCTGGACTGGAAAATTGGAGCTCTTAGAATTGGGTTTCCCATGTGAGTACCTGTGATTTAGAATCTAAAATTCACTTTTGGCTTTGTTTAATTTGGCTGTTCTGGAGAACATGCATATGTAACCCATGCACCTCTTGGGTGTGGTGTTCTGTCAGAGACCACTTAGGGAAAGAGAGATTAATGAGTTTGTTCTACAGCCTCAGATAACAGCCACTTGTCTTTTAGCTCATGCTGTAAAGGCTCATGCACCAAGCCCCAGAGGTCCCAGGTTCAATCCCGCCCACCAACAACCAGGGTCGTTGTCAGTGTTACACATAGATTCCAAGCCCAGAAGGGACCATTGTGATTATCTCTGATCTCCCGTATAGCCCTGGGCACAGAATTGCCCCACAATAATTTCTAGAGCAGATCTTTTAGACAAACACCCACTCTTGATTTAAAAATTGTCAGTGATGGAGAATCCACCACAGTCCTTGGTAAATTGTTCAGTGGTTAATTAATGGCTAATAGTCCCACTGTTAAAAAATTCTACATTATTTTCAGTCTGAATTTGTCTAGCTTCAACTTCTAGCCATTGGATCATGTTATACCTTTCTCTGCTAGATTGAAGAGGCCATTATTAAATATTTATTCCTTATGTAGGTACTTATAGACTATGATCAAGTCACCCCTTAACCTTCCCTTTGTTAAGATAAATAGACTGAGCTCTTTAAATCTATCACCATAAGGCAGGTTTTCTAATTCTTTAATCATTCTTGTGGCTCCTCTCTGAACCCTTTGCAATGTAGCAACATCCTTCTTGAATTGTGGGCACCAGAACTGGACACAGGATTCCAGCAGCGGTCACGCCAGTGCCCAATACAGAGGTAAAATAACCTCTATACTCTTACTCCTGTTTATGCATCCCAGGATGACATTAGCTCTTTTGGCCACAGCATCACATTGGGTGTTCATTCCTCCCCGTAACCTCCCGTGCTGGAACAGTGAACAGATGGCGTCTGAAGACGGTGAAAGTAAATTTATTTAAAAACTCAAACCTGTCTACAGTCATTGCCAGCAGCATTTGCCCAGTGATAATGTGTGAGAACCATGCCCACCACTTCTCCTTAGTGGGTGATGTGCATGACATTGATCATAGCAGCCTGTAGTGACTACAAAAGATAAAAGTCTTACGACAGCAGCTCACAGGAATTTGCCTTCAAGTCTGTGAGGACTGTGCATAAGATCTGTGTTCTTGGTTGATGCCAGCAAAGCACATGTGTGCAGTAGCTCACACCTGTTATGTCCTTGTCTGCCTCCCTGGGTTCATTCCAATGCCAATGTGTTGACCTCGGAGCTCTTTACATGATCTGGCTTTTACCCACCCCGCCCCCCTTACTTATTGACTTTCCTTATCTAGACAGCTACGCCCTCTCACAACAGGCATCAAGCCAAGCGGAAACACCATGGGAATAGACATGAACATCCTCTTGCGGTGCCTGGGAACATACAATGCTACAATCATTTCAGGCTATGTCCTCTGCTCACATGGGCTTCGCCAGGGGCTTGTGAGCTGCATTGCCCAGCGAAAAGGAGCTCTCCTGATGGGTCATGGAGGGGTGTGTGGTCACTGCTGGGTCCTGTTCCCCTGGAGGCTTTATGTGTCAGGATAAAGACCTTGAGCTGGCAATGGAAGCAGATGGAAACCAGTGGAGTGCAATCCTGGGCTGTTTTCTGCTTGATCCAAAAAAAGCCAGCATGCAACTGAGCTGACACTAGCTTCAGGCAGAGTTAAAAACAGCCCTTGCCTTGCTGAGTCTCTTGTAAATAGAATATGGTGCTTCAGTTTCACATTTCCCCCTTGCTCCCTGAACTTAAGGCATGGCACTTCATCTTCCCTTTCCCTATCGGTTCATCCTTCCTCCAGTTCCTATGTATAAACCCTCTTTAATGAGCCCCTAGTTAGCCCTTCCCTGCCTCTCTTAGCATGGGCTTTCACAAGCTGCTTTTATGATCTCTCTCTGTAATTCTCCCACTGACCCATCTCAGAAGAACTGAAAGACTTCTCAGTAAGGTCAGCACCAGCAATCTCAGCCGGGGTTTCCTGGACAAGCCGTGGGGGGTTTTTTCAACCAGCCAAAATATGAGGAAAATGTTCAGAAAATGAATGCCAGATAAAATTCTGAATGGCTGCAGTTCTGATCCTTGGCTGGTGTAAAATCAGTGTAGCTCCACTGAAGCGAAAAATAACTCAAAAGTATTCTAGTAGACATTAATACGTAATAAGGACATCTGCAGTTACATCAGACGTCTGAAATATAGAAGGGACATAAAACCTTAGGCATCATTTGGTATGGACCATGGCAGTGAAGGCACAAAATTGGTCAGTCATGTCTTGAGCTGGGTGGGAAATGGTTTTCCCATTCCATGAAAATATGGGAGATTTCAGCCAGAGAGAGACCAATGCTATAGCTGTGTGGTTAGGTTAGGTTACTCCCCTTGAATGTGGCAGAATGTGGTTCAAGTTACTGCCCCAATAAATATTTAAACAAAGTAGAACAGCTTCAGCAGGAGGTATTGAGAGAGGCTGATATTCAGAGCAGGGACTTTATCCCAGGTTTTCAATACCTCAAGTGAGTGTCCTCAGCACTGAGCTGTCAGCAGTCGGTTGGTCTTCTGTGGAGCAGTATTCATCCTGGGCCTCAGAAACCATTTCATCAAACATTCCTGACCATCGGTAATCATGGTACTTTCTATGTCCCTGTATGCCAAGGGAGGGCAGAGTTAAGGTTGTGCACACAACCTTAACGTCTGTATTTTCTGATTTTTGAAGTGCTTAACCACATGGCCTCAATGTTCCTCAAACATAGTTTTATGTATGAAAGTAGAAATGATTTTGTCTTAAACACTGATGTGCTATCATATCCAAGCACAAACCAACCTGTTAACACCAGCTCGCCTGCTAGAGAGCTTCTTTATTATACAATGATAATCAGGGATACAAAGAATGTCTAGGTTACTCTGAATATTTATCATGGGTTTTAAAGGAGACTGAACAGGGCAGCCACATGTCAAAGACAGCAAAGTTAGAAGGAAGTATGCTTGCAGTAGGTATGATAACTGACTGCGCAATAGTTGGAATAGAACGGCTGCTGCTGTGACAGAAAGACTTCTGGGTAGTAATGGGCCTTTTTGTGATTAATTAGATTATATTTTATATCAGAGAAATCCCAGAACCATTAATTTAAAGTGAACATACTTGTTTTTGTGACTAGTGTTTCCTGCAAGTTATCTGAACAAATGTGCATGGTATTAGGACAAGTGGGGCTGGTAGCACTGCCTATTATTATGGTTGAGAGAGACTAAATGTGTGAGGTAATAGCTTTTATTGGACCAAATTCTGTTGGTGAGAGAGACAGGCTTTCAGAATGGAAGTTGATCCCAGAAAATATATTACCTCACCCACCTTGTCTCTCTAATATCCTGGACCGACATGGCTACAACAACACTGTAATACAACATAGTATAATGGTTGTCCACTATTCCTACTATAAGAACCTGTTTTCAGTTGCTTATAACTTTGCCAAACTTTAACCAATCAGGCTGAAATGTTCGGTGCTGGGTGCCGGCATCAGACTGAATTGTTACTGGAAAATGCTAGCCTCGAGAATGAGGCTGGGGAAAATACTTTGTTTTTCTCATGTTAAAAAAATTCTGGTGACTTTTTCTTTGAGCTGCTCTAGCGCCCCCATGCTTTGGATGAGACCAGGAATTTGGAAGGTGGAGCGGGCTGTGTGTCAGGGATGTGCTTTTTGATGTCCTCATAAGAATTTGCACAAGTTAAGCCAAGATATAAAAAATCCCAGTTTGCCCCTGTTCAGTGAGACTTCTGCGACTTTAGCACCTAAAATCTCCACAGATTCCATCCTCGCTGAGCATGTCACAGATCCTAGTGCTGACTGGGCTGCACATATGCCACCCTCACAGCACGACTGAGCAAACTGCAGACCAGGGCTGTGGCATGAAGGCTGAAGCCAGACTGTCCCTGAGATGGCTGCTCCAGGCTGGCGTGGGGCCAAGCCCTAGAACTGAGAGCAGGGAGCTTGTCCCTTCTGTGCTCTCAGCCCCCGGCCCTCCCCCTTGCTGGCACCTGGGCAGCATGGAGGAGTAAGCCATCTGCTGCAAATACAGAGAAGACAAGAACCAGATCAGGTGGGGGGGAAAGAAGGAGACTGGGACGAGGGGTCTGAGACTCGGACTTGATGGGGGAGATAAGCTGAGGCTGGACTGGCTGGACAAGGAGCCTGGGAGCTCGTGATGGAGGTGGGAGACAGAAAGCCAGTTGGCTGGCTGAGATTGGATGAGGAGCTGGGGGTGGGAGGAGACTGGGACTAGGAACCAGCATGGCAGGAATGGGGGAGGCAGAGAAGGGAGACAGATCTGACAAGGAGCTGGGTGTGGGGAGAAACCTGGATGGTTAAAGGGACTGGGACAAGGTGCCAGGGAAGAGAGGGCTGAGATTGGATGAGGAGCCCAGGGAGGGAGACTAAGATTGGGAACCATTTGTGGGGGAGGGGAGAGAGCTCAGACGAAGAGTTGGGAGGGAAAAACTGGGATTGGTTAGGCCAGGAGACAGGGACTGGGAGTGGGCAGAGGGAGAGATGGGAGGGGGGAGATTGAGACTTGACAGTGAGCTCAGAGTGGGAGACTAGGATTGGCTGGGTAGGGAGCCAGGGCCTGGGATGAGAAGAATGAGGAGACTGGACTGTGACAAGGAGCTGGGGTAGGGAAGAGACAGGACTGGAACAGGGACAGCTGGGACTGGATGGAGCAGAAGAGTTCAAGGTTGAGAGGAACAGGCAGAAGGGTCTGCCCTCACTAGAGCACACTCCTCCAGATTCCTGGGGCTCACCATTCCTCTGCTGTGTGCAAATATCTGTGAAACCCACCGGCAAAGCAAGGGGGCTAAATTAAGATTGCACCAGAAACCTTAATTCTGGCATTTCCTAACTATTGCCTGTTTGACTTTGCAATCTTCAGGATGTTCTTCTAAGGTAGGTTTTGTGTGTGTAGTTTATGGACATAGCACCTTTCCCAAACCTCAAAATGCTTTAGAAACTTACAGGTTTAGAGAGAGAGAAACAAATCAGTGCCCACCTATCAACTTCACAATTGTGACTATGTTTCGCCCTCTGGCTAACCAGAATGTCACAGCAACAGCAGGACAGAGCCCAGATTCCTGGGCTCTCACCAGCACAAGCCACCACCACTTCAGCTAAAGGAGACATTCCATCAACAATGCAGCGCTCATGACACACAGCCTAGCAGTTCTGATTGCACCCAGAAGAGGGCAGTGGTTGACATACACACTCGCTCATTCATTGAAATGTTTGCACACACACACACACACACACACACACACATATGCTCTGTATGGGAGCAGAGGAACTTTGAGATTTGCAGAGGGGCTATTCAGGGTGTGGGGCCATTTAAACTCCCCTAAGTCCAGACAGCAGCAAAAATCTCTGTACAGACCAGCAAGTGAAACTTTGAATGAACCTGCAACCAGGCACCTGCAGAGACAAAAGGAAAGATTCTGCTTTTATACGAATATTTTAAAAATTTTTTCCTTAGAAAAGGGGTTAAAAAGGGTGTTTTCAAAAGTTGTTACTTTTGTTCAAGTACCTTCTTTCCAGAATGACTGTTTATTATCACTGCACCATAAATGGGCATGGTGTTTCAAGTGGGCAGTTGGTTCCAGGCAGCAAGCTTTCTCCATGAGCATCCGTGTGTGCATATTGACCTGTATGACTCTGTCAGCCCCAGTGCCATGCACACAGCTTCCTAGATTCTCTGCTGCCCATATCACCAGTAACTTCAGCTGAGATGTATCAAATTCCTCTGCGAAGCTTTCCCCCTTAGAAGGTTTCCTTAACAATCTTCCAATCAGCACTAATCATTTCCCATCTATCTCCCCCATGCCAGTTTGATGTAAAGAACCGCAAATGGTAGCTGTTACCGATTTGTATCATTGCCACGGTGACGCATTTTACCAAAGTGCACGCGGCTTCTAGGGAGTTGGATGCTGCTATAAATGAGAAGGGCATGCTCAGTCCGCAAATGATTCATTAAAAGAACTTCTGCCCCATCTGGCATCACTACCATAACTATGCCATTTTACAATCTCCATGGGTGGAGTAGCTGAGCCCTTCCAGAGAAAATGAACTTTGCATTGTCTTGAACAGAATATCTCCCTCTGTGTCGCAGCTCAGATGCACTTACTGCATCCGGACAGAATAAAGACACATAAGTAAGAGCCATGGAATCCAGATACAATCAAATGGCTGCCTCCCAGATAACCAGCCCGATTCAGTATGTATCCCACAGTGCAGAGCTGAGAGAAGTCACAAGCTAATGCTAAATGGCACAGATTGTGACCAAGTATGATTCTGTGATGCAGGCTGTAGGCACAGAGCAGAAGCTGATATTACTCAAATTGATCAATCACATTAATACAGAGATTATCTCAATCCTGGGCATTTTCTACAACAAAATGAGTCTTCCCCCCCGTGCAGTTACTGAATCTTCTTCCAGCTGTAGTGACGGTAATCAATATATTTGCCTGAATCTGAAGCTATGCTGCCAGCCAAACTATTTATATGCAGTATGGATTTGTCCCGATCAAGTGATAATGCAAAGTTTCTGGGGGATCTTTGTATTGCTTGAAAGAAAACTCCACACAGTCAGAGCATTGATTTTATTAGCACCTATTAATCAGCACAAATGCCGGCATCACGCCACAGTCATTTTAAGATAGATTCTACCCCTCATTGCTGTTTAACATCATGAACGTCCTGCCATAACAGGGCTCTCTCGGATTTCCTGGTGAAAAATTTCCCCCAGAATTTCTCCATGACGGAGTCCCAGCCTCTAGCAAGCAATCTGTGGAGAAGAGCCTGCATTACACAGGTCACCAGGCAGTACAACTGCTGACTGCCTGGCGAGCTGCACAGTCCAGCCACCCCCAGCTTACCAGAGGGACTGAAATAAGGTTGAAGGACCCAACTGCTACGTAGTCAGCCACAGAGGCAGAAAGGCTTATTCTCTGACTGAATCAGTGGTACAGCAATGCCTCACATGCCTGATGCAGCCGAACAAGGAGTCAGGGCAGTAACAGCAATGATTGGCTGGGTGGGGAAGGTCAGAGAAGCACCCAAAGGTTTAGACATTGACATGAATGGATCCAGACCTGATTGCCCTAGAAACTCAGCAGAGCAACACTCACAAGTCCCACAACTGCCTCCTTCAGAAACCTGCTCGTGGTGTCCCATTGTCCTGCCAGGCCAGCAAGTGCACAGACCAGCCAAGCTAAATCAGGGTCCACAGCCCCTCTCGACCTCAGAACACCAACCCCAGGCTCCAAAACTCCCCAACGCCTCCTGCTGCAGCCACGACAGCTGCTCACAAACCCGGTTGCCTTGGGCTCTCACCTAACTGCCCGCTGGGCCTCTGACAAACTACCATAACTTCTCCCTGCTTTTGACTTCCAGAGTCCATAAAGTGACAGTGCTAAGAGGTAGGGGGCTCGCATCCACTTCTTCTTATGCAACAGCAGCAGCACCACTTACTGGGGGGCAGGCTCTGTAAGGTATCTAAGCATCTAAAGTAGGCATGTAGGCACTTTTGAAAATCCCACTACGCGTCTGTGCATCTTCAGGTGCCTAATAGCTTTCAAAGCCTGGCCCCTGGTCACGGAGAGACACTACAGAGGGGGCCGCATGATGCCATCCATCGTCACAGTCCCTCTCCAAGGTGAAAACATGCTTTCAAGACAGTGAGTGAGGAAGTCTCTCACTTCCTGCTCCCCGCCTGTGAGCCCCACCATTCTCACAGCGATGCTCTGCACCCAGCCAGTTTACCCTGTTCTCCCTGCAGAGGGTGGTAGGAGCTATATGTCGCTGAGCTTCATATGTCAGAGCGGCCAGTTGCCTGCACTTGTGAGCAACCCTGAGCTGTGTAAAAAAACCCAGCATTCAGAGTAAAACAAGCCGAAATCGGTTCCTGGACATTGACAGGCACAAAGGAGGAAGTGGCCTCTTGTGTTTCGCACAGTGCCATGGGAGCCAGTACTGCTGGGTTCTCTTCCCCACTCTGCCACAGACTCGTTGTGTGACCTTGGGCGAGTTACTTATTTAACTTCTCTGGGCCTCAGTTTCCCTTTCCCTGAATAGGGAACGTTAATGCTTCTGGAGCTGAGTCCTGATGCAAAGCTTGACTCATTAGTGACTGGTTGTGGAGGGTGTGAATGTGCTGGGAGGAAAATACCCAGCTCCCTCTCACTTGGGGAGCTGCCAGGTGCTTTGCTTTGAGTGGGCAACACAGTTTGCTGAATGTATTTTTCACAGTAACAACTAATCAGAGATGAAAACTGCAGCAAACTGACAGACAGCAAAATCCCACAAAAGGGGCTGGCATCTGCCTCTGGAAAGGCTCCGCAACACTTCTCCCCCCACCACCATTTAGCTGCAGAATGACTGTAAAATGTCATCCTCATGATGGGTCTTCATGACAGTGATAGAGTCGGAATGTTTAAGGCCAAGAGGGACCATTAGATCATCTAGCCTGAACTCCTGCATGTCTCAGGCCCTGACATTTCACCCTATTACCCCTGTGAGAAAGTCCAATAACGTGTGATTGCCTAACACATACCTGGCAACAAGGCATCCTTTCTTCACCTGAAGACATCCAGAGATGCAGGATCCACCATGTTCCTGGGCAGTTTGTTCCAATGGTTACTCGCCTCCATGGTTCAAAATGAATGCCTTATTTCTAATGGGAATATTTTTGGCTTCAGCTTCTAGCCATTTGGTTCTTGTTCATGCCTTTCTCCGCTAGCTTAAAGAGCCCAGTGTTTGTTCCCCAGGAGGGCACCTCTGCACTGTAATTCCGTCACCTTTCAGTCTGCTTTACAAACTAAACAGTCTGAGCTGTCTGTGTCTCTCACTGCACAGCACTTTCTCCAGCCCTCAGATCATTTCTGTCTCTCTGGTCACACTCTTGCCAATTTTTCAGCATCCTTTTTAAAATGTGGACACCAGAACAGCAGGCAGGATTCCAGTATTGATGTCACCAAGGCGTATATGGAGGTTAAATCACTTCTCTGCTCCTACGTGTACTCCCCTGTTTATACCTCCTGTTTATACATTTAGTCTGCAGAAATGAAGAGTGAGAGGGGATTTGATAGCAGCCTTCAACTACCTGACGGGGGGGGGGGTCCAAAGAGGATGGAGCTACGCTGTTCTCAGTGATGGCAGATGACAGAACAAGAAGCAATGGTCTCAAGTTGCAGTGGGGGAGGTCTAGGTTGGATATTAGGAAAAACTATTTGACTAGCAGGGTGGTGAAGCACTGGAATGGGTTACCTAGGGAGGTGGTTGGGTTGGATCTCCATCCTTAGAGGTTTTTAAGGTCTGGCTTGAGAAAGCCCTGGCTGGGATGATTTAGTTGGGGTTGGTTCTGCTTTGAGCAGAGGGTTGGACTAGATGACCTCCCGAGGTCTCTTCCAACCCTAATATTCTATGATCGCATTAGCTTTTTTTGCAGCAGCACTGCACTGGGAGCTCATGTTAAGTTGCTTGTCCAGTACGACCCCTAAATCCTTTCCAGTGTCACTGCCTTTCAGGATACTGTCCCCCATTCTGTGGGTCTGGCTGCATTTCTTGTTCCTAGCTGGGTGACCTTCCATTTGGCTGTATTAAAACTCATTCTGTTTCAATGGGCCCAGCTTACCAAGTGATCCAGATCGCTCTGTGTGCTACCCTGGCATCAATATTTACCACTCTGCCAATCTTTGTCATCCACCAGTTGTATCAGCAGTGATCTTCTATCTACTCCCAGAGCATTGAGGAAAACCTGGAACAAAGTCAAGCCTAGTATCAGTCCTTGCAGAACCCCACAAGAAACACCCCCGTTCGATGATAATTCACTATTGACAACTGCTTGTTGACCTCTGTTGGTTAGCTAGTTCTTAATCCATATAACGTGTGCTCGCTTGATATTGGATAGTGCTAAGCTTTTACTCACCATGTCATGTGGAGCTAAGTCAAACGCCTTACAAAAGGCTAAAGTATATCACACATACCCAGTTACCTTTATCTACCAAACCAGTAATCTCATCAAATAATGAAATTGGATTTGCTTGACAAGAGCTGTTTTCCAGAAAACTATGGCAACTGGCATTAATTATATTCCTAGCCTATAACTCTTTATAGTTCGTTAACATCCTCTTAAGGAAGTTGCTGGTGGGAAGGGGGAGAGGGGGGCGATCCTCACATTTGGGAAATACTCCTGTTTGAGGACTTTTGTTCTGGAGTATTTGGGCTATCAGACATTTATTGTGGAAATAATATGTAACCTGTGGGTTTGCTTGCCCTTTATATTCCTGTCCCTGCTGCAGTACTACCTCTGCAGCCAGCAGCCCTGGCCTCCTGCAGCAATTTTCAGAGTGCAGACGTCATCTTTATTGTGGAAAGGATTGTGGACACATCCCTGCCCACTGGTGGTCCTGTGGACAGCTCCTGTCTCATTGGTGGTCCTGTGGACAGCTCCTCTCCCATTGGTGATCAAAGAACATCCTTGAACCAGTAATTGCTTACATGGAAAAGTAACACTAGGATGATATTTAATGTATCTCAAGGTATTTTATTTAATGTATCTCAAGCTGGAAATCAGGGAAGAGGCAGGACTGTGTGGCCATCCTGCTCAACACAGTCCACAAGCAAGTGCTCCATGAGCTATGCACTGACTCGAGTTTGGGAGCCATTAGTCTAGTGGAGAAAGCCAGGAGAGCTGGGCTTTTTCTCTGTCACTATGGGGGAGTTCCCTCTCCTTGTTTTGTCTCCGTAGCCATGTCTATTGGGAGTCAGGCACAAAACCTGTTCAGGTGCTTTTGAAAATCTGAATAGGCATCAGTGTTCAACTTTAGATGCCTGAAGACCTTTAAAAATCTGCACCCCGACCTTAATAGGGATAATCATTCCTTACCCCCTGCATAAAGTGTGCTGAGATCCAGGGATGAGGAAGCTGTATCCACAGAAGTGCTAGTGACCAGAGTAGAGAGATGATGCTGCTCTCGGGACGTCAGTGGAGGGGCAGGATTTCAGTGGTTGGGCTAACAGCAAATTGACTTCCACTCTTGTGATCCTGAAGGTTCATTGGGTGAGGACCATTCCCTGTCAGTTACCTTCCTTCTTTGCCATGAGTGCAGGGGACTGGACTAGACGACCTCCTAAGGAACCTTCCAGTCCTAAGATTCTATGATTCTATGTCCCTTCCTGGGGCTCCAGCAGTGTGGGCAGTGTGGGCCCCATCCATGCATAGACCTTGGCTGACACATTTATCCACTGCCTGCTTGATACATCGTCCTTTCATTGTGATAATCCAAAGGGTGATTCCATAGGTCCTGGCTGACCCCCAGACAAGGGTGGGGTGGAAAGAGGGACACTGACTTCCAAAATAGCACCAAAGAGTTGTCCCTTTTTTATTAAAAATGATAAGATTCAAAATATTTTGCCCACCCACGCTCTGACTGATGATGCCCACTGTGCTAGCAGGGGCAGCCTAACCCACATGAGCAGAACCCTGAGGCCATGCAGTTTGCCTGCTGTTCACGTTCTGCTGCCTCCGTGTTGGGTGAGACAGCAAAGCAAAGCCCATCACACATTTCCAGGGAGCCGGGAAGAGCAAATTCAAAGCAGATGGTGGAAAGCTCCAGTCAGGCCCAAGTCAGCGCTGTGTTTTGGTATTATGACTGCACAGGAGGAGGTTGTGTGTGTGTGTGTGTGTGTGTGTGTGTGTGTGTGTGTGTGTGTGATGTGCTGGGAATCACCTTCATTCAAAAGCATTGGAAATCCACATTGTGGAGCGTAATTTCCCCAGCCTTCCCTGCAGAAGGAATGGGCTAAACGCTGCAGATAATCAGCACAGAGGCATTTAGTGCAAAGGTCCCTATTGCGATATCCAGGAATGTCTGTGTGACATTATTGACATGAACTGTAACCATATTGATCATTGTTGCAACCAGGGTCCTATGGTTGCAACAGGTCTTGTACAGAGGAGGTCAAGTGGGATGTCCATGGAAAGGTTGTAGTTATGTAGCTATGATTATACTATCTGTATGTGTGTATCATTTTTGTATTTGAAGTTATGAATATTGGCTATGTATCTGTAGCTCAATGTGTTTGATTCTAAGTAGCCTCAGTGAAGCATTTGGTCAGCTTCTTGAGAAAAGACTATTCTCAGTAAGTGCCCAATCAAGAAACCCTTAAATAACAATGGACTTTGGGAGACACCAATCCACACCTGAGCTTTCCTGGGAACATTCAAACTAACATGTAAACAATGGCGTCAGCCTGCAAAAAGCTGAATCATTCATAGACATGTGACTTGCCCAGGTGGCTACAAACTCCATCTTGTTGCTGTGACTTTGCACAGAAGAACAAAGGGGTTTCCGCCCACAAGCGAGAGAATATAAAAGTCCCTGGAAGCCCCTCCATTTTGACTTCAGCTCGCTCATTAGATGGCCTCTCTGCCCCCAAAGAGTTGCCTGAAAGAACCTGGAACGAAGGACAGTAACTACAGGGGTGTGAGTGATTTCTGGACCCAGACTAGGAAGGACTCCAGTCTGTGAAAGAAGCTTATTGGCACATCTCTAGGGGTGAGATTTCATCTGTAATCAGTTTCTTAATGTATTAGGCTTAGACTTGCGTGTTTTTGTTTTAATTTGCTTGGCAACTTACTTTGTTCTATCTGTTATTACTTGGAACCACTTAAATCCTACTTTTTATACATAATAAAATCACTTTTTGCTTATTAATTAACCCAGAATAGTAATTAATACCTGGGGGAGCAAACAGCTGTGCATATCTCTCTATCAGTGTTATAGAGGGCGAACAATTTATGAGTTTACCCTGTATAAGCTTTATACAGAGTAAAACTGATTCATTTGGGGTTTGGATCCCACTGGGAGCTGGGTATCTGGGTGCTAGAGACAGGAGCACTTCTTAAGCTGTTTTCAGTTAAGTCTGCAGCTTTGGGGCAGGTGATTCAGACCCTGGGTCTATGGTGGAGCAGACTGGCGTGTCTTGCTCAGCAAGGCAGGGTTCTGGAGGCCCAAACTGCCAGGTAAAATGGGCTCAGAGGAAGTCTCAGAACATCAGGCGACAGTCCCAAGGGGGTCTCTGTGACCCAACCCATCACATTCTGAGCAGTGGGGGGTGAGTCCACAGATTGGAATGGACTCATCTGAGCTGCTGGTGCCTGCTAAGAACCAGGGCAGCAGGAGGTAGATGAAAGCCAAGCTCCTGGTCCCAGCATTATGCTGCACCCTAGAATAAGAGCAGAGCAGCGCTGGAGCTGACAGCAGCCTCTCTGGGTTACTCCTCACAGCTTCACCCATGTCGTCTGCACCAACTGATCCACAGTGTGGATTAATGAAATCATATTTATAAACAGCTGGACTGAGCACCTGGAAACCTGTTTGCAGAACCCTGAGATGCAACTGAATCATTTGGCTTAGTGTCTTTGATCACATGGTGTCCCATCAGCATGAGCAGGCTACCCAACCCCCTGAGAAAGAGACTTTTCCCTTCAACTCAGGTGCCAAAGCTTGTGCCTTAGTGTGGAAGGTCCAGCAAGATGTCTGTGAAGAAAGGGTTTGCTACAAAATTTTAGTCCCTACCGTACTATTGTGGTTTCATTATTGTTATAAAAGCGAGTCCTTCCTCCATGCCCTGCACGCGCACACACAGACACAGCTGGCTTTATACTCTGCCTCCCACTGTCATGTCCCCTCGCCTTTCACCTGGGCTGTAGATTGGTCAGATCCAGCACAAACCCATGACACTGGGTAATTGCTAAGTTTGCTCAAATACAACAACCAACAACCCACAGATTAAAGAACTTGGAACCCTGCCATTTAGTGAAACCTGCAGCAGCAACACCTCAGCAACGTGGAGAAGAGTCAGTCCTCACCCAGCACCATGCAGCATGTACATGCACAGGCAAAGGAGATGGGATAGTGAGAAGAGAGGGGAAGGAACAATCCCAACCCGCAGCCCTGCTGGGCTGTTCCAGTCTAAGGCACCCCCACAGCTTTGCTGATGCTCTTCCATCTCACCCTGCATCCCCCTGTTTTTTCCAGCCATGGGTTTAGCTTGTGTAGATAGGCCTTCTGATGCCCTCACTCCATTCTTTCTCTCTTGGTCTACACCCCCCACAAAGCTATCCTGGTGCCCCTCAATCTGAGCCATTTCTGACCTGGGCTCCTCCCCGCCAGTTCTAGCAATGTCCCTCAGCCCTGACCTGCACCCCCGCTTGATTCCAGTCCTGGGCTCCCTTTTCCCACAGCTCTGCCGATGCTCCTCGGTCCCTACCCATACCCCCCTGCTATTCCAGTTCTTTGGTCCACCCACACATACAGCTCTGATGATGCCCTGCAGCGCCACCCTGCAGCCCTCTCCCCAGCTAGTCCAGACCTGGGTTCACTGCACACAGCTGTGCTGATACTCTTCAATCCTGACCCTCAGGCTCCCCTAGCTCTAGGCTCCATAGGAAGCTCAATTGTTTCTTAATGAGGGGAGAGGGATCCAAACTCTGGAACATATTCCCCACTAGCCAGCCAGCAGGTCCAACAGCAGCTGAGTGTAACAGGTGAACATTTCTCCTCCTTGCACTGTGAGTCCACTGTCACCTTCCTGATCTCCTTTCCTACACACACAGTGGCTCATCCACCCCCCTCACCATCCGCACCCGACCTCTCTGATTCCAGGGAGCACATCCCCCTAGTGTCTGACAGCCACTTCCTGAGAGAGGCTCCACCGAGCTCTCTTATTGCCCCATCTCCTGTATTTTCCAGCTGAGCCGCGAGTGCAAGCTTTGACTAATGACACGGCAGGACGATAGCTCTTGGCATGGTGCTGCTGCTGTATGTATTGCATCCCTGTTGGGAAGCTGAAATCCTGTCTACAGGTAATGCACCGTGAGGGCGGTGGTGGCTGGGAGATGGTGCTGAGTGGAACGATGCCTGTCTGACAGACAGGAGAGCCTGGCCCTCAGAATTCCTGTAACAATGAGCTGCTGTTGACTTTATATTTTGGTGAACATCAAGATCTATTGTCCCTCGAGGTGAATATTGACCTCAGCTTCACCCTCCATCATTATTTGCCTCTCAGCTCAATAAATCTCGATGTTTTCATCAACCGAAGTCAATAGCTGCTCCGGACCTTTTGATGTGATATGAAGAAAATATCGGATTCCCAATTGTTTCCTCTCCACATATTAGTGCTGTTAAGTGTTGTGTAATTATGAGTAAAACTGCCAGTGCACAATGGAAACCGCTGCCTTAAAAATGCTTTTCATTAGCCCTGCTAGGCTTGTGCACCTATGAGGAATTGCTGATACATGGTAGTGTTGGGAGATTGCTGCAGGCGCTTACCACAGGCAGTTCCCGGGTGGCAGTGCAGCAGGGCTCAGGCATGCTGCCTGCCTGCCATAGCTCCACTCTGCTCCTGGAAGCGGATGGCTGCTAGCATGTCTCTGCAGCCCCTGGGAGGAGGGGGACAGCATGTCTTCATGCGCTGCCCGTACCCACAAATGCCGCCCCCGTAGCTTCCATTGGCCAGGAACCAGCCAATGGGAGCTGCGGGGATGGTGTGGGGATCGGGGCCGGCGTGCAGAGCTGCCCCCCCGCCCTCCCCGCCAGGTGTTATAGAGACATGCTAGCAGCCAGCCACTTCCGGGAGCAGTGTGGGGCTATGGCAGGCAGGCAAGCATCCTGCCTGAGTGCCCCACTGCACTGCGGGACTTCTAGTGGCCCGGAGTTGGAGATTGTTGCCTGTGATTTATTTTTGCAGGGCCCCCCTTGAGCTGGGACCCTGGGCTGCAGCCCCTAAAGTCCCTGCCTTAATCTGGTCCTGCTCAGGGTAGACTTTTAAAAAACAGGACACAAACCCAGGTTGGTCGTGAGTTTTAAACTTAGATTTCAACCAGCTGCACCAAGTGCCAACTCCTCAGTCACAGTAACAGCCTTAAAGAGAACCACAGACAGTCTCCTTGGGTACACTAGTCTCTCTTGCCATCCAGGTGAGCGTATCTGTGATAGGTGGCCCTTACAACCAAGAATCACAGCAATGTTCAAGTTACACCTATTCCCAAAGGACCAGTCACTTATCCCAGGTCCATTGTACTTTCGATCTCACACCAAGGACAGGGTTTGCAGCCAATCCGTAAGTTAGATGAAGATTTATTCACCAGGAAAAGGAAGCTAGAGAAGTATTTACAAGGTTAAAGCAAAATAATATAGACACATAAATGAGTTATAGTCTGAGGTTTAAAAGAGAATAGAGGTTTCTATAGTCAGCAAGCCCTTTGTCCTTTTGGGTTCACCCAGGCTAAGCCACTGGGGATCTCTTGCTTCTGCCTAGGAAACTCCTTGCCCCCCAGAGTCCAAGCAGCATAGAGATCCCTAGTTCCTTTTGTCTGGGGTGTTTATCCACCTCTGGCCACATGCTCTGAGCTGCAAACTCAGCAGATGGGAGGAGTCCACTTGCATGACATCTTCACAAGGAGGAGAGCTGGACAACAATAAAAGTCTTGCGTCCTTTTGTTGATGAGTCCTCACTCCAGATGTGTGAGGACATTTCCAGTTTCCAATTTCCAGTTGCAAGATCCACCTATTACCTGTCTGATATTGATGGGTCTCCTCTTTTGGGAGAGACGTAGCTATGTCTATAGAAGAGCAGCTCTTTACACTAACTCATGTGCCTCTTCTGTATGGCGATTTATTCAGTCACAGAATCCCATGCTACAACCACTCACCATCAAGAAAACGGTTGTATTAGGAGAGGGGGTTCTACAAGATCCTTCAATTACACTGGTCTACAATTTTTGAGAAGTCATCTGCTTCAGAGATAAAGTGTGGTATTTATTATGTATTTTGATGTGCAGAATTCAAATATGACAATTAAAACAACTGATTGGCTATTGTTTCTAAGATATTTAAGTTTTTACATTTTATGTTTATGTATATTGTGTAGATAGTAGAGTTTTAATCATAAATTGTAAACCTAGGTCTTTTCGTGTATTTATGGTTGCTTTACATGATAATGTTTCACCTGTGCTGTTTATGTAACACTTTAAAAATCAGCAAAAGGGTTATATAAATAAAATGTATTATGAAACAAAAGGCAAAAAATGATTATGTACATAGTTTAGTCCTATTCAGTGTCTACTTGGCACTTCTTGGCTTGTCTCTTGTATTCATTAAATGGAGCATCTCTTGTCACTGTCCAGCAATAGTCTGCAAGCATTGATGGGCTCCATTTGCCCTGATAGCGTTTCTCCATTGTTGCAATGTCCTGGTGAAATCGCTCGCCGTGCTCGTCGCTCACTGGTCCGCAGTTCGGTGGAAAAAAATCTAGATGAGAGTGAAAAAAATGTATCTTTAGTGACATGTTGCAACCAAGGCTTTTGTATGCCTTGAAGAGGTTTTCCACCAACAACCTGTAGTTGTCTGCCTTGTTGTTTCCGAGAAAATTTATTGCCACTAACTGGAAGGCTTTCCATGCCGTCTTTTCCTTGCACGCAGTGCATGGTCAAATGCATCATCTCGAAGAAGTTCACGAATCTGAGGACCAACAAAGACACCTTCCTTTATCTTAGCTTCACTTAACCTTGGAAATTTTCCATGGAGGTACTTGAAAGCTGCTTGTGTTTTGTCAATGGCCTTGACAAAGTTCTTCATCAGACCCAGCTTGATGTGTAAGGGTGGTAACAAAATCTTCCTTGATTCAACAAGTGGTGGATGCTGAACACTTTTCCTCCCAGGCTCCAATGACTGTCGGAGTGGCCAATCTTTCTTGATGTAGTGGGAATCTCTTGCACGACTATCCCATTCGCAGAGAAAACAGCAGTACTTTGTGTATCCAGTCTGCAGACCAAGCAAGAGAGCAACAAACTTCGAATCGCCACAAAGCTGCCACTGATGTTGGTCATAGTTTATGCACCTCAAAAGTTGTTTCATGTTGTCATAGGTTTCCTTCATATGGACTGCATGACCAACTGGAATTGATGGCAAAACATTGCCATTATGCAGTAAAACAGCTTTAAGACTCATCTTCGATGAATCAATGAACAGTCTCCACTCATCTGGATCGTGAATGATGTTGAGGGCTGCCATCACACCATCGATGTTGTTGCAGGCTACAACATCACCTTCCATGAAGAAGAATGGGACAAGATCCTTTTGACGGTTACGGAACACGGAAACCCTAACATCACCTGCCAGGAGATTCCACTGCTGTAGTCTGGAGCCCAACAGCTCTGCCTTACTCTTGGGTAGTTCCAAATCCCTGACAAGGTCATTCAGTTCACCTTGTGTTATGAGGTGTGGTTCAGAGGAGGAGAATGGGAGAAAATGTGGGTCCTGTGACACTGATGGTTCAGGACCAGAAGTTTCATCCTCTTCCTCTTCCTCGTCTGACTCAAGTGAGAATGATTCTGGTGCATCAGGAACTGGCAGTCCTTCTCCGTGGGGTACTGGGCGTATAGCTGATGGAATGTTTGGATAATGCACAGTCCACTTTTTCTTCTTTGACACACCTTTCCCAACTGGAGGCACCATGCAGAAGTAACAATTGCTGGGATGATCTGTTGGCTCTCTCCAAATCATTGGCACTGCAAAAGGCATAGATTTCCTTTTCCTGTTCAACCACTGGTGAAGATTTGTTGCACAAGTGTTGCAGCATATGTGTGGGGCCCACCTCTTGTCCTGATCTCCAATTTTGCAGCCAAAATAAAGGTGATAGGCTTTCTTAAACATAGTGGTTATACTGCGCTTTTGTGATGCTAAAGTCACTTCACCACAAACATAGCAGAAGTTATCTGCACTGTTCACACAAGTACGAGGCATCTCTGCTCACTTTGGCTAAACAGAAATGTGTCCCTTTGAAAAATCAAACACTGACAAATAAGAGAGCATGACACTGTATGATTTCTAGAGCTGATATAGGGCAATTTGTTCAGCAGAGTGATGTAAGCTTCGTTATGATTGCATCATCCATGACTTCTAGGAAAAACATGATGCAATTCATATCATGTATGACGCAATACCAGCTTCAGATTGCATCATTCATTGTTTTGCCTAAAAAGCAAGTACTGTCCAAACCCAGTCATAGATTTATTCATAGATCCAGTCAAAGATGTATTTTAGTCATTTCTGGTTTAAATTGAGATCCCTTCCCTTTATAACTCACTTATCCTCTGCCATTCCCAAGTCAAGGGTCGTATATACTGACCCAATAGCATATCTTGAAAACTAGAGCCAATCAACAATTTTAAGCATCATTTTCATTCTCAGTGACCCAGAATTAGTAAAGTTTGACTACATTTATTTCAGAAGCATTTTAGCTGTAGAGCAGTGTTACCTTAAATACAAACCGGCTAAACATAGTCCGAAAGTTCAGCTGTTTAGGATCTACAGTGACCACCAACCTCTCACTACATGAAGAACTAAATGTTCACATTGGAAAGGCTGCCACCACCTTTAGCAGACTAACTAAAAGAGCATGGAACAACTCAAAGCTGACCATCAAGACCAAAATACTAGTGTACTAAGCCTGTGTCCTCAGCACTCTCATGGATGGTGCGGAAACATCGACAACTTACACTCATCACGAGAAAAGGTTAAACCGTTTTCACCTACGTTGTTTACGCCGCATACTCAACACCAAATGGCAAGATAAAGTCACCAATGCAGAGGTTCTTCAAAAGGGCAAATTTATCAGGTGTGACAGCCCTGTTCAAGCAAAGATGACTGCGCTGACTGGGCCATCTGAGTAGGTTGCAATACGGATGCACACCCAAGGACATGCTATACGGGGAGCTATTAGAGGGAACAACAACAGGACATCCCAAGCTTCGCTATAAAGATACATGTAAGCGAGATATGAAGGAATTTGGAATTGATCCGGACCAACGGGAAATCTTTGCAAGTGATCGTAACAAGTAGCACCATCGTCTCCATCAGGGTACCAAAGTCCATGACAGAAGCTGGCTCCTACAGTTTGAAGAGAAAAGAGCCTGTAGGAAGCAAGCAGCTCCCAACCAAGATACATACATTTTGCAATAACTGCCAAAGATCATGCAAATCTTGGATTGGCCTATTCCAAGGGTCGGCAACCTACGGCATGCGAGCCGATTTTGAGTGGCACACAGCTCCCTGCCGCGGTGCTGGCCCCACTCAGCCCCCCCGCCCACCACTCTCCCCTGCGGGGGTGGAATAGGGCATATCCCTTCCAGCCCCCTACCATAAGCTGCTCAGGCCAGGGGGCTGGGAGCACCCCCATAAGTCGAGCACCCCAGCTCTCTGCCCTGACCCTCCCACACACACACAGCCTTCTGCCCTGAACCCCACACACACCCCAGCCCTCTGCCCTGACCCGCCCCCACCCCAACACACACTCAGCCTTCTGCCCTGCACCCCCAGGCCTCTGCCCTGAACCCCCCCACACCCCAACACACACCCAGCCTTCTGCCCTGCACCCCCACAGCCCCATCCATCTGCCCTGAACCCCCCACACACTCAGCCTTCTGCCCTGCATCCCATACCCCCAGCCCTCTGCCCTGAACCTCCCACACCCCAACACACACCCAGCCTTCTGCCCTGCACCCCCACCACTCCCAGCCCTCTGTCCTGAACCCAACACACACCCAGCCTTCTTCCCTGCACCCCTATATCCCCAGCTCTCTGCCCTGAACCCCCCACACCCCAACACACAAACAGCCTTCTGCCCTGCACCCCCACACACCCTCAGCCCTCTGCCCTGAACCCCCCACACACACTCAGCCTTCTGCCCTGCACCCCTATAGCCCTCTGCCCTGAACCCCCCACACCCCAACACACACCCAGCCTTCTGCCCTACATCCCCCACACCCCCTAGCCTTCTGCCCTGCACCCCGTCCCCCAGCCCTCCACCCTGACCCCTGAAACACCCACTCCCAGGTCTGGGGTCCCGGCCGCAGGCCCTACTCAGCCCGCTGCCGGCCTAGGTGAACAGAACCCCAGGCTAGCAGCGAGCTGAGCAGGCTGGTGGCGTAAGATCAGCATTTTAATTTAATTTTAAATGACGCTTCTTAAACATTTTGAAAACCTTGTTTACTTTACATACAATAGTTTAGTTATATAATATAGACTTATAGAAAGAGATCTTCTAAAAACGTTAAAATGTATTACTGGCACGCGAAACCTTAAATTACAGTGAATAAATGAAGACTCGGCACACCACTTCTGAAAGGTTGCCTACCCCTGGCCTATTCATTCACATGAGACATTGCAAACCATCTACATCATAAGCTGCAGTTCCCACCATCTCTCGCAGACAAAAGGATGCCAATAACAAGTGTCTACCCAAAACCGCTTCAGTGGCACAGCAACACCATTGCAGCCGGCTGCTGTAGCACTTCAGTGAAGCCGTTACCTACGCTGCTGTAGCTAACCCACCTCCCTGAGACACAGTAGCTAGGTCGATGGGAGAATTCTCCTGTCAATTTAGTGCTGTCTACACTGGGGGTTCGGTCGGTTTAACTGCATCACTGTGGGGAGGGGGGATTTTTCACACCCCTGAGCAACATGATTATACCGACCTAATATCCTAGTATAGACCAGGCCTTACCCTCATCAGTGCACTCCCCTTGCTGTCCACCAGATGCCAGCAGAGAGTTCACTCAGCTTCCTTTTCTCGTAGCCTTCAGGGCACAGGGCTCATGCGGCCAAGTTTTCAACCAGAACAGCAGAACGGTGTGCAGAGAGGAGCCACACAAGTGATTCGAGGGCTGGAGAAAATGCCGTACAGTGAGAGAAACAGAGTACATCTACACTGCAAAAAACAGCCATGGCTGCAAGGCTCAGACCCTGGGTCGATTGTTTCAAGCATGCGTGGTCATGCTACAGGGCTAAAAATGGAGGAGTAGACATTCTCAGTGGGACTGGAGTTCAAGACCTGAGTTCTGGTGAGGCGGGTGGGTCTCAGTGCTTGCACTCCAGCCCCAGCAGGAATGTCTACACGGCTAGTTTTAGCCCTGTAGCATGAGCCTAAGTCATCAGAGTCAGTTAACCTGGCTCTGAGACTTCTGCAGCAGGGTTTGGTGTTTTGCAGTGCAGACGCATCTTCATTGTAGCACTCACTTAGTTTATCACAAAGAAGATGGAGAGATGACATGATTACAGGGAGAAAATACCAGGTTCCAAGGCTCTTTAATCTAGCAGAAAAAGACATAACAAGTGCCAATGGCTGGAAGCTGAAGCCAGACATTCTAATTACAAATTAGGCATACGATTTTAGCAGTGAGAGTGATTAACCGGTGGAACAACCTGCCACAGAAAGCGGTGGGCTTTCCATCGCTTGCTGTCTCCAAGTAAAGTGGGGAGATCAAACACGAATACAGGCGTAACTGGGGGAAACGTCCTGGCCTGTGCTATACAGGAGGTCAGAGTACATGATCTAATGGTCCCTTCTGCCCTGCAACTCCACGGAGTCTATGAATACCCACTCTGGCATTCCTTTACACAGTCCCTTCCCCCATTCGTTTCACAGGAAAGTCAGTCACAGTCTGTTAAGCGTTTCTTTCAGATTTAAACTTTAACCAGCTGTACCATTGTGATCACCCCAAGACTGAAGCAGACGAGATTATTCCCATGCAGAGCACGTCTCTGTTATCAGCTGCCTTGTCAGTGTTACTAGACAATTTTTATTGCTATCCACATCAATTAACTTCTTCAGTGCCCTGGCTCTGCTCCCAGCTGCAGTGGGTCCTCGGAAGCTGAGAGCTGCCAACTTCTATCCAATTCTGGCAGGCAGTCAAACAACTTGTTAGTGTGTAGAAGGTGATCACAGCGAGGGGAAGAACTTCTAAGATGTCTGCATCCTCAGTGGCGATGTCATCTGCTCTGGGGACCAATCACTTGGGAGCTGGTTTTATTGCAGGACTAAATGAATTCTTGTACACACTCCGCCTCCCTGTGAGGTGCAGGCTGTCCCGTCGATCTGTCCGAGTACATCTGCTGCAGCTGCTGCTCGTTTTAGGCCAGATGTCATAGCTGGCTGCTTCAGCTCTTCACTGACCAAACAGCCCTTGGGCTTGGTACAAATAAAAGGGAAAGTCTCCTGTGCAACTGCCGTCCCGTGAACCACAGCTGAGATGGGAGATGAGCGGAGTCTGGGTGAGAGAGTTGGTGGCGTGGACAGAGAGAAAGGAGTGGATCTGAGAGATGCTACGGAGGAAGGAACAGCAAGTTTTGGACATGGCTTGGATGGGAAGGCCTAGAGAGAGCGCAGTCAAGGCTGATGCCCAGGTTATAGGCCTGAGGCACAGGGAGGATGTGGTGTCAGTCCATTTTCATTAGCACTAAAATCAATCAACAATGAAACACCAAACCAGTTCTGATGATAGGAGCTGACCAGATCCCTCAGCCTAAGCTGGCTTGACCCCAGCCAGACCAGTGTTATGTGAAGTCAGGGATGTCGTGTTCTGCTCAGAGCCCCAGGAAAACATTTACCCGGTGTTGATGCTGCATAGACACTAACACCTTATTGCTCATTATTGATCACAAAAGAAACACACAGACCTACACAAAGATGATGAGTTCGCTACATGTGCCCTGCTTCGGTCTCCTCACCTCTGACCTTGGCCAGTCGGTGCCCTTCTCCCGCTGCCTGATCATTCCATGTCTCTCTCTCTCTCTCTCTCCCATCTCCATGAGAGTCCTCTTGGAGATGGCTTGGTCACCTGGTTTCTTGGGCCTGGGACTGAGTCTGGGCCTTTCCCACTCCCCTCAAACAGTAGGACTATGGATGGGCAAACTCATTTTCCACAGGTGCTTAACAGATGATCACTGAGGTCTGAGAACCCACTCCTGTCCCTGGCCTGACAGATGCCCCAGCCCCGCCAGCTGGTGGTGGACACACATGCAGATGGGCAATCATGCTACAGCAATCTGCACAGTGACAACCTGCAAATAACCTCGTCCTGGCAATGAGAATTCACAAAGTTGTACAGAGCCGCCACCTGGTCACATCCCGTCACTAGCTTTCTCGTGCATCAGCATCATCCGCTGAGGTACTTCCTTCCTCTTCAGACACAAGAGCTCCCCAGGCTGCAGGGGCCTGTGGGCTCGCAGTGACGAGACCTCAGCTCTGTCTCCAGCTCTACCATTGGCCTGCTCTGTGGCCTTGGGTAAGTCACTTCACCACCTTCCCTGGGGGGAGCTGGACTGTTCCAGACTGGGGGTGGAGTTTGGGACAAGGATGGAGCTGCCAGGGATAAGTTTTAAGCCAAATGTTTAATGTGCCGCCATTCCAGACTCTCCTTAGCATTAAAGCAGCTTTGAAGCTGGTTCAGCCCTGAGGCACGGGGCACCTACACAAGGACAGCAATTGATCCCACTTCTCAGGGCAGGGGCCAGAGCAGTGCCAGCTCTAATGCCACACCAGAACTTTGCACCGTGTGGATTGGGCAAAATCAGGGTAAAAGTCTCACTAGTGCTGTCCCCGGGGGGAATGACACATCAGGATGTCCTATCGGCAGCGGTGTCTGGTTCTTTGGCCGCTTTCTCTATCTCTCCAGGGGGCGGTTTTCCAAACACCATTGTGCAGTGCAACTCTGGTATTTTCTGCAGCAGCAGCTTTCCAGGGGAGGAAGCAACTCTGCACTCCTCTTTCCCCAGTCACACTTGCCATTCCCTCCTCAAGCTTTGATCTATGGAGCTGACAGTTCCTCCCCTCCAGGCTCTGAGTTGTACAGTCCAGGGTGTCTCTGTGCAGCTCCATTTGCTCACACACCTGCAGGTTGACATCCCCGGCATCCCCCCTTTGTGCCCTGATCACTGCTGGACACACCCATGTGCTTTGAGAGCTACCATGCATTACTTACCCTGTCCTGGGGACAGCCCTGGCCTCTCCCTAGGCATTGCAGGGCAGGGAGGGCTGCAGAGCTGTAAATCAGGAGAGGCCTGTTTGATCGGTAGTAGAGCTGGGCAGGTTGCCTGCTGGCTGTGGAGGAAAGCGTCTGCCTCTGTGAGCTGAGCAGAGAATGAACCAGCACGAGGCCAGCCGGCTCTGATCATTACATCAATACACAAATACATGTCTGGGCCGTGAGCTCAGCCCGCACCCTGCCCTTGCTGAACCCCAAGCAGGAGAATGGCAGCTCTGCAGGGGATGCTGCTCAGGGCAGCCAGCAGCACCCTGTGGCAGAAACTGATCCGGCTTTGCTGCCCCATTGCTCTGGGGGATCTGCCTGGGGACGCACCAGCTGATGCTGCCTGGGACACTGGGTCCCTGCTGCTTCATGACTCGCCTCTGCGCTCCCACAGCCAGGTTCTATTTTCAGGGTTGGCCACTTGCGAAGGGAGCCCATTTGCCTAGTGCCAGGGAGAGCTAGTATTCGAGGTGGGACAGGGCAGCCTTAGCTCTCCTCTAACCTGCTGTCTCATGGCCTGCCTGGGCCACTCTGTGCCAACCCCAGGGCAGAGCAGGCAATGAGCGCAGGGCACCATTGGTGCCAGGCAGATGCCACATTCACCAGGCAGTGCCACCATGGCACAGGATGGGAGATGAAGCCATCCCACCTGCCTAGTGAGCAATGCCGAAGCCGGTCACTCGCTGGCAGGTTTATCTGCACTCGCTTGTGGTGAGCTGGCTTCATTTCCATCCCAGGAAGCTGCTCTTTAACTGACCATGAAATGCATCATGAGCTGCAATTGCTCGGTGTCAATGTATGTAACGAGGAGCTGTGGGGAATCTCCCAGGTCAGAGAAGCAGAATCATGAGACTTCCTATCCATGACCAACAGGACAGGAATTCAAAGGTCAGCCAGCTGCTCATGCAGTCCAGCTGCCTTTCACAGAACAAACCGGCCCATGCACGCCCCCGCCATGGGCCTGAGCACGTCACAATCCTGCACTGCAGCCGTGCTGCTCCCTCAGGGATCCCAGAACACTAGACAATGGCTCTAGGCTATGCCCTGACCTTCACCAGAGCCCTTAAGGGCTGCACCAGGTATCCCTCATTCCCAGAGCAGGCTTGGGGATGTTTCCTTCCCGCCTGGCTCCCCCAAGTCTGCTCCTAAGTGATTTAGGAGCCCAAACCTCACTGACTGGTGCCCCTCAGTCACTCAGGTGGTTTTGAAAATCCCATCCCAGGTCCATGGATCTACTGTTTCCTTCTTCTCGCCTCATCCTCTCCCACCTCCTCCCTCCCCGCTGCCATTTCTTCTTGTTCCTGTGGGGTTTACATCACATGCTTGAGGGGCAGATGTCAGTGCCACCTGCCCAGAAAGCTCCAGCAACCATGCCACCCCAAAGGGTTGAGTTTGGTGGGTCTGGAGGGATGTAGGGTTCAAGGGAGCTTGTCCCTTCCAGTATCACATGGCATATGAGCAGCACCTCCTGCCCTTGCCAGTCTGCCCCTACTCCCCAGTGCCAGCATGGGTGTGGTCAGCCCTCCCAGATCCTGCCAACCTGCTTCTCTTCTCTTGCTCCCGTCTGTCAGCAAAACAGGGACAAAGGGGCTGAATGAAGTCTGTCCACCTTTCTATCGGGTACCAGCTTCACAGCTTCTTTCATCTTTAAACTCTTTGATCTATGTCATAATTCACCGTGTCTAACCAATGCATACTCAGTCCTCTTCTATTTCTAGTTCCTTGCTCTGTGAATGTATTGCTATGTAAGGAATCCTGTCCAGAGCTAATCTTCTGTAACAGTTATTTCTTGCCCTAGCCATTTTCTTATCTCTTCCTTTTTTCATTTGCAATCTTAGAATTCTTCGTATTCCCCTCAGCCAGTTCATTTCTGCAGTCAGCGGCTTTTGTTCATTGGCTTTTCTCATACCCCAGCACTCCGACCCATACAACAGTACCGTCATGACAACTGTTGCATGTTAGTTTTTATCAAAATGTCTTTAGCCTCCCAGATCTTGCAGAGTTTTCCAACTGTGATAGTTGCTATCCAATTCTTTTTATGTCATATTCACAATTCCCATTTTTTGATATTATCTCTCCATGGTACACAAATTATTATTCCACTTGTTCTAGTTCTTTGTCTCTGAGTTTGTTCTTTCCCTCTCTCTCATCTTCTAACTGCCATAATTTTTGTCTTCTCTGTTCTTATCTTCAATCTGAATTTTCTGATTTCCAGGTCTATAATGTAGTTATGTTCTGTGAATCCTCCTTGGTCATTATCATCTGCAAATCTAAGGTTATATACTGTCTTACCACATAACATAACTCCTCACATTTCATCTGTTAGTGCTACAGCCATTACAGCTTCCAGTACCTAGTTGAACAAAACTAGCAACAGTGTGCATCCTAACACATGGAAAAGTGGTGCACAAGCCATTCAACAAGATTTACAAACAAGAGCAAGTGCTGAATGAATGGAGAAAAGAGATAATAGTGCCAATCTAGGAAAAGGGAGATAAGAGTGAGTGCAAGAACTACAGAGTAATCAGCTTATTGAGTCTGCTGGGGAAAACATTCACCCAGCCGTTGCAGAGAAGAATGAAAAGGTAAGTGGAAGTGGTGCCTGCTGGATTGGAAAGGCTGGATTGAGGCCAGGATGAAATACAATAAATCAGTAATTTCTGATAAGACTGATATTGGAGAAGTACATAAAACACAATCAAATCTATTACAGCAACGTAACAGACTTCAAACAGGCTTTTGATGGCATGTGGCAGAAAGGGTTATGCAAGTTATGAGAATCTATGGCATTCCTGAAAGCTTGATAAATCAGAAAACATCTACAGCAAGTCGATGAGTGCAAGACAAGTAGACAAGAAACTGATGGAATGGTTCAGGATGACTGAAGAAGTGAGATGAATGCACTACAACCTGCCCCTACTCACCAGCATCACAGGGGGTATGGATGGCCCCTCCTAGACCCTGTTAATCCACCCCTATTCACCAGTATCACTTTGCATAGGGACAGCACCTCTGAAACCCTGCAAACCTGCCCCTACCACCAGTATCACATGGGGTATGGATGGGCCCACCTGACCCTGCCAACCTGTCTCTACTCACCAGTATAATGGGGTATGGACAGCACCTCCTGACCCTGCTAACCATCCCCTACTCACACATAACACATGGGTATTGGATGGCATCCTCCAGACCCTATTAACCCAACCCTACTCCTTAGTATCATATGGGAGATGATGGCACCTCCTGAACCTGTTGTCCAATCCCTACTCAGAAGTATCACATGGACTATGGACACTGCCTCCCAAACCCTACCAACCTGCCCCTACTCACCAGTATCACATGGGGTTTGGACAGCCCCTGCAAACCTGCCCCCTCATCACCAGTATCACGTGGGGTTTGGACGGCCCCTCTTAAACCCAGCAAACCTATCCTGACCACATGAGGGCCTAGAAATTTCTTAAAATTCATTTCCTGCTGTGACAGGGTGGGATGGTCCCATTTTTCTGCCATATAGCAGATGGCTGGGTCCTCCTGGAACACCTTCCTTCCTGGTGAGAGAAGGACCAATTTGGAGCCAGTGCCTCCCACTCATAGGGCTGCCATTGGCGCAGAGCACAGACACCTACCCTAGGCTTACAGTAGCAGAGCCGAGTCAGGGACTTGCACCGGAAGTGCATGGAGAGAGAAATACAAGCTTCAAAGAGACACATGAATTCCAGTGCATTCCCGCTGCTTGGTGCATGCAGAGCGCTCTCTCCTGAGTCCGCCTGGCTGGCCAGGCCACGTTCCCATCCACAGATCCATGTATCCCATTGACATGCAGCAGGTTTCATCACTGCACTGTGGCCCCATGGCCCCTTGGCATGGAACACCCCCAACCAGCGCAGCGCCAGCTCTGCCAGCCTTACCCACCACCACAGAGACCCAGCAGCAGGAGGTATAACCCACACACCTCCTGGGTGTCGTGCTCTGTCCCATGTAGTGGCACTGAGACCACTTAGAGAGAGATTAATGAGTCTGCTCTACAGCCTTAGCTAACAACCATATGGCTTTTAGCTCATGCAGTAGAGACTCATGCATTAAGCTTCAGAGGTCCCAGGTTCGATCCCACCCGCCGATAACTGGGGTCTGTCGGTGTTACAGAGGCAGGGCATGAGGAGGCTGGAGTGGGGAGGGGACATGCTGGGGCAGACATGCACCCCACTGTCACAAGCTCCTTGTGGGGGTATGGATGGGGGAGGTGGAAGTTGCCCATGCTCAGTCCCTGCTCCAGCACAGGTGACTCTGGCCTGGTTCTGAGTGTCCTATATAAACTGACAAAGGAGACAACGCCCTTGGGAGCATGGGCAGGGGCAATGGCTCAGCAAGGGAACAGCAGTCTCTGCCTCTAAATGGCCTCTCTTGCCTGTAGGTGCTGGGGAAGACACTGCTCAAAGGGTCAAGAGCTGCAGCATTATTAGGTCCCTGGTGTCCCAGGTTGGACCAGTGCCCAAGGGCCTGGAGAGAGAAGGGCTGAGTTCTGGTGGAAAAAGCAGCGACATCCCATTGCACCCCTCACTCCACGCATCTCCACTGGCCCTGACATTCTCAAGCAATTCTAATTTGGAAATAAAATGACTACTGGCCTTTTTGACCACTATCCAGCTCCTTTGGATTAGACATTCGACATGCTCGCTAGTAAATCAGCCACTGCACTGCATCACCCCCGCCATCCTCCAAATGGAGGTGTGTGTGTGTGTGTGTGTGCTAAGGGCCCCTGCCATCCCCAGTACTCCCTCCTCATTAATCAATGACTCAATTAGCTTTTCAAAGTCAGACAGTCCACAGAATGCATTCAGTGAGACACCACAAACAGCAATTTATCTCTAATTATCTAATCCACCTCCTCTAAATCTGTTTCTTATTACCAATAATCTGATTAACTCCAGAGCTCATTAAGTATACACAGCACAGTAAAAGGGTATACAGCCCAACTACATGTAAATGCCATCGAAATCGGGTAAGAATGGGGGATGGAGAAAGCTGAGGCAGGATTTCAGAAAATGACATTGTGCCGGTAAACCCTATTCGGATCTCTAGATGTTTTAATTGCATTATGTAAATATGTAAAGATTTCCCAAACGTGTGACAAAACTGGCCATTCACTTCAATAATTAGACATAAATTCACATTGTTGTATTCCAACCCAAACTGTCCCTTACCCATCGTGTACCCAGTTATCCGGACCCACATGTTGACAAATGTTTTTGATCTCCTCAGAACAAAAGAATACAGTAAACTCTTGTCCCTCTGTTAAAAATTATTGTGGATCCATCTCCTCTTTCAGGATTCATCTAAAGCAGAAATCCAGAGAACCCCATATTGTACTCTGTATTATCCGTTATAATAACCACGTCTTGTCAGTATGTTTGTCTGTGAGCACCCAGTCCTGAATATTATCACTCTGCTGTCACAATCCCATCCCTCAACAGTGATTGTGGGGACAGAGATGAAGATGAACTGGGATTTGGCTCTAACACCTCAGAGACCAGGTTTCTGTTCCTTCCTCTTCCATAATCTTCCTCTAGAACCTTTGGTAAGTGTAAGTGTGCGCAGACTCACCCGGCAGTGCCTCCTGCTGGTTGTCCTTGGGAATTAGCATCTAGCCTCCAGAGCGCCCTTTTCAGGCCAGTATCTCACCGCCACTGCTGGCCCCCCGTGTCCCTCCCAGGACCCCGGTGCCCCTTTAAGTGGGTGCTGCCCCCTGGCAGTACTCCCACAGTTCTGGTTCTCCCCCTTCCACGGGAACCCCCACCCACTATCCCCACTTCACCTCAGTCTTGGCTATTGCCCGTCTCCATCTAGCCCCCGTTCACTGGGGCACACTGCAGTATAAGCCACTCATCACAGGCAAAGGGGTTCGGACCTGCTGCCTCTGCCTACCCATGGGCTGCCCCGTTGCAACCCTGCACCTATTTGGCAGTCAGGCCTGCAGCCTGGGGCTTTCCAGGCCGAAGCTCCCAGCTCCCCTGGCCCTTCCCCAGCCCTGCTCCCAATCTAGGTGTCTTGCTTAGGTCCCTGCAGCCAGGCCCTTCTACCTCTACAAGCAGAGGAAGACTTACTGGGCCCTGGCTCCCAGCCTCTTATAGGGGCCAGCTGGGCCTGATTGGGGCATGGCCCCAGCTAATCCTACTTTCCTCAGTCAGCCCAGGCTTCTTGCCCCAGCCACAGCCCTCTCCTGGGCTGTTTCAAGTCCCGCAGGGCAGGAGCGGGTATCCACCCCGCTACAGTAAGTCACAAACTTTCCACTCAGTGGTTTGAGCATTGGCCTGCAAAACCCAGGGTTGTGAGTTCAATCCTTGAGAGGGCCACTTAGGGATCTGGGGCAAAAATCAGTACTTGGTCCTGCTAGTGAAGGCAGGGGGCTGGACTCGATGACCTTTCAGGGTCCCTTCCAGTTCTAGGAGATCGGATATCGGATATATCTGTCAGTGTTTCTGGAAAATTGTTGTATGCTCATTCCCACTAGGCCCAGGGTCATTTTGGTGGGGATACAAAAGAGGGAACGATATTACAAAAATCTGGGAGAGTAGGTCACAAAGTTGGTGTTTCTCTTCACTTATCAATTGAGAGCTCATTGAAGAAAATAGTGTCTGACACGAACAATTTTTCTCCATTGATTTATCTGACAGGGAATCACGTCTAGTTTTCAAATGACGGTAATTCCTTAAACATTTGCGTATTTCTCCCTTTGAAAACTGCTTCTTGCATTGGCAACATCTACCTATGGATGTGTGGGAGAAACAGAAGGATACATAGGGTATATCTACATAGCAATGGGAGATGTGATTGCAGCTGGGGCAGACGTTTCCACTCTAGCTTTACCTACGCAAGCATGGCTAAAAATAACAGGAGAGCTGTGGCGGCATGGGCTTTGACGCAGGCTGTACAAGTGTGCTTGAGACCCTGGCTAGCATGTGTACCAGAGTGGCAATCACACCTTTGTCTGCAGTGCAGACAGACCCAAATAAACATTTGACACTTTTTTGCAAAAATATCAGAAAGGAGTCACTTTAAAGTGTTTTCAGCTAAAAAAAAAAACAAAAAAAAAAAAAAAAACCAAAAACCACCTCCCTCTAATCAACATTTTTCAAACTCACTCTAGTTGTCAAGGAGACAAGAACCTCTCTCTTTAAAAGCATGGGGAGTTTTCTTTTCTGATGCTTTGGAATCTCAAGAGGGATAGACAGGACAGTTTTATAACAGGGCTGTGTTTGCTATTAGCTCTCCATACCAGCTAACACGTCTGCAAAACAGGACTAGAATTCTGGTCCTACATCTTTAAAAAAAATCCACAGGTCTCTGGTATGCAGACTATAACAGAAACCCCATGTGCTTGTTAAGCTGCAGCCAGCCAGCACAAGACAAGGTGGTGTCTGATCCTGCTGTCACTGAAGTCAATGGTAAAAACCACCCATTGATAAGATAAGTCTCCGAACCAGACACAACAAAAATCATTACAAACTTTATATAGTTACAAGTTGTTTTCTACAAACAGAGCCAGTGCCTGGGGTTTCCAGGAGATGGAACATACGGAAAGTCTGACCAAACTAGTTTTGAGCTAGAAGGAGACAAAGAAACATGGAGAAAAGACATATCCAATCATGATAATTTTTGATAAGTTACAAATGAAGAACAATTTGATACATTTTCTTCAAACTCTGCAGAAATTCCCTCCTTTGCCTTCCAACTATATCTTATAATTTTCAAAAACAACAAGGAGTCTGGTGGCACCTTAAAGACTAACAGATTTATTTGG
>NC_048311.1:10593009-10612670 GCF_013100865.1 Trachemys scripta elegans | reverse complement strand
AGGTTTTTACTCACGGTAGCTTATGCCCAAATAAATCTGTTAGTCTTTAAGGTGCCACCAGACTCATTGTTGTTTTTGTAGATACAGACTAACACGGCTACCCCCTGATACTTTATAATTTTCAGGCACAATACATATTGAAAGCCAAAGCTGGAGGGATGGGGAAGTAAAGTTGGCCTTTGCAATGGGAATTATGTGCAACCTTAACTCTGGAGAGGCTAATAGCTCTTCATGTTTTGCACTTTTAGAACACCTGTCAACTGAATGTCTGAAAGCACTTTGGACTGTTCATTTCATATATCTGTTGTGGTGGTCTTGGCCTGCCTTAAATTTAGAACAATCCTTCTTTTGTGGCCAATTTTGTCACAGTTCCAGAATTTAACAGAACCGTTTCCTTTAATTTTTGCATTATTGCTAATTTCCTTTGTTTCACAAACCAATTTTATCAGTTTTTCTAATTGTTCAATATGGTCTTGAACCAGATTAGAATCCTCTTTATCTTACATATTAGACACAGACCAATTGTACTTACAAGGATCACGGTGATCAGCAGCCATCCTCCTCACGAGTGGCTGCTTCCTCTTCTTATGCACTGCCACAAAGAAAGATTCAAGTTCTGTTGCAAATTCCACAGCTTCCTGGAATGTCTTTGGCCGATCTTGATCTTTAAGTCCAAGTCCAGATGAGTATCTATAAATTAATCCATTGACAGTTTAGCCTGGAAGACCTCATTGATATCTAGATGTGCCAGGAACACAAGTCTTCACAGGTTTTGTTTTAATTATTGCTGGCCATTTCTGATTTCTGCAAATACCTTGACTATTTGCTCCATCTTGTTTCACCGGATAACCAGCTCATAATCTCTCTCTTTGAAAACCAGATCCCATTTCTCACCAGTGTTGCCCCTTTTGGACCTGAGCAGTTATTTAAAGTTTGGGGCCCTGAGGATGGTCAAGTTAGGCAGAGAAATTTGTGATAAGTATTTACTTTGATGCAATCTTGTTAATTTATGAGGAATGCACAAAGTTCTGCTTCTCTGAAGGCAGGAGGAAGCAGGAACAAAATGAGCAGTTTCTTAGCTTGCCCCAAGCCTCTTTAGCCAACAGACCCGAAAGCAGTCGCTCTAGCTTTTTCCAGGGTCGCACTGTGCTCACAGGTGACTCCTCGACTTTCTTGCTTTCTGTCTCTGCCTCTCTTTCAGTTCTTGACTGTTCCTCATTTTTGTGTGTGTTTGGCTTTCCCCACTCTCGCCCCACCTCTAAACCATGCACTCACCCATCCTGAAAACAATACTCAGCAAAACCCATCCACCCACTCAGTCCAAACTCTTGGGCAGGTTCACAATCTCCTGTTGCCCTAGATTGGTGCTTACCCTTACAGTTATGTTAATTGAAGGGTGAGTTCACACCTGTCACTCTCAATGAGGGGTTTATCTCAGTCCATATGTGATGGGGTTTACAGACCCCACACTAAGAGTAAGGCATAGGACAGTACTGGGCCAGACATGTCCCACCCCTAAGCAGCTGCAGGGCACGCTCCAAGTGGAGGGACATTTTAAAAAGGCTCTGGTCTCCCAGGAGAAGGGGGAAGGAGTTACAGGCTACACCAGATGCCTGGAACTGTAGGCAGAGTGACTACAGTGTTGCTAAAGTCACTCTGGAAGTGATGATCCATATCCACATTTGCAGATGACACAAATCTGGGGTGAGGGGGTGTGCCAAGACTTTGGAGGATAAGGCTGAAATTCAGAGGGATCTTGATAAATTGGAGAACTGGGCTATAGACAACAAAATGAAATTAAACAAAGACAAAGTTAGGTGCTACACTTAGAGAAGAAAAACCAAATGCAGAATGGGGGATAACTGGCTTGGCAGCAGCATGGTTGAGAAGGATCTGGGAGTTGTGGTGGATCACAACCTCAACACAAGTCAGCAATGCAATGCTGTGGCAAAAAAAATGCAATTTTAGATTGCATTAACAGAGGCATAGCATGCAAGTCACAGGAGGTGATAGTACAGCTCTGCTCAGCACTGGTTAGGCCTCAGCTGGAGTACTGTGTCCAGTTTTGGTCACCAATGTATAGAAAGGATGTAGAGAAACTGGAAAGGATCCAGAGGTAAGTGACAAAGATGATCAAAGGGATGGAATACAAGCCATCTGAGCAAAGGCTAAAGGAACTGGGTGTGTTTAGTTTGGAAAAGAGGAGTGTGATGGGTTAGACACCCCCCCTCCGGGGTGCCACCAGATATGCTGGGGTCTCACTCAGCCCTGCCAGTCTGGGTTTCCCTTGCGCTGGGTTGCTGTGCCAGGCTCTCAAGCCCCATTCTAGCACACACCCAGGCCAGACCACACCCAGCTGCAGACACAGACTGCAGTCAGATCTGTGTGAGAAGATTCACCCAGCACTCATGTGCACACCCACTGTGGAGAGGCAAACCCCAGCTAATATTTTCTTGCGCTGCGTAGAAAGATCTGCACAGCCCAAGCTCATAAAAATTTGCCCTCTCCCTCAATGTGAAAGGAGATATGCACAGCTTCTTGCCCCTTCACCCCAGATATGGATTGCACAAACTGCGTTGAGTTGTAAACAAGAAATAAGTTTATTAACTACAAAAGACAGATTTTAAGTGCTTATAAGGGATAGCAAACAGAACAAAACAGATTATTAAGCAAATAAAACAAAACACACACACTAAGCTTCAGATCTTAAAGAGACTAGTTTCAAGAAGTAATTTCGCACCCTAAATGTTATTTTAGGCCAGTTGCAGAGTTTCTGTAGCTTAGAGTTCCAGTTATTTCTTCTTACAGACTGGGCCCCGTCTCAGTCTGGACTCACTCCTGCCTTTTGCCTCATGTTAGTTCCTTTGCCCCTTCAGGTATTTTCAGCAGTCTTTCTTCTTGGGTAGGCAAGGAGGAGAGTGTTTATGGCCTTGACTCCCAGCCTTAAATAAAATTTACATAAAGCAGGAAGTCTTTGTTTTCAGTGGAAAACTACCAGCAGTGTCCAAGGTGGTATTTTGCATCAGGTGACATTATCACTGGACCTTGTAGTATCAATGCAGCATCCCAGGAAACTTCTCAGGGAGATGGCAGATTAGCATCTTTAGAGATCTATTGTCCTTCTTAGATGGCTCATTCAGGAGGATTGCTTACTGTCTGGTGGGCGTTTCCCCAAGTACACACACAGTTGTAATTGTTACATAGTCAATAGTCCTAACTTCAGGTACAGAAACTATACATGCATACAAATTGGATAATCACGTTATATGAACCATCTTGCATAAAATATATCTCCGTTATGACATATTCATAACTTAAGCATATTTCTATGAAGAATATGGGGTGTCACGCCACAAGGAGATTTAGGAGGGAATGATAGTGGCCTTCAAATACTTGAAAAGCTGCCATAAAAAAGATGGAAAAAAGTTATTTTCTTTTCCCACAGAGGGCAGGACAAGAGGCAATTGGTTCAAACTACAGCACAGCAGATTTAATTTTAGGAAGAACGGGATAACTGTAAGACCAACAGGACAATGGAACAGGGAGGTCATGGACAGAACCAGCTGCAAGCACCAGCGCGGGGGGGGGAGGACGGGACATTGTAACTTGGAGTGGATCAGTGAGTGGTCCGGACACTGCAACATCCCTTCAGGGCCCTGGATCAGGAGCCGGTAGAGTGGGAGGGCCCAGTGCCCTTTCCATCCCCTTGTCTGCCTGAAATAAAGACAAGAGCCATGGCACAGTGGCTGGCTATGCTACTGAAAAGTCTTAGCATTTCAAGTGAGGATGCAGCAGGATTCAAGCAGGAGCAGGTGGACTCTGACCAAACACAGATCTCTTTAGGTTCAGACCTCAGCTATCACCTCTCTATGGGGAGGGACTCTCTTTCCATGCCTGTAAACTGGGTATTGTTTGATATGTTTTTTTCTGTTCTGCTCTCTCCCAGGGACTATGATAGGGTTACCTGAGCAACTGGGCGTGTGACCACCAGATCAGAAGGATGAGTTAGACAAGGCTTCCTTTGCAAAACTAACTGTGTGTAGCAACCTAGGCAGCAGTGACCATGAGATGGTTGAGTTCAGGATCCTGACAAAAGGAAGAAAGGAGAGTAGCAAAATACGGACCCTGGACTTCAGAAAAGCAGACTTAGACTCCCTTAGGGAACTGATGGGCAGGATCCCCTGGGAGGCTAATATGTGGGGGCAAGGAGTCCAGAAGAGCTGTCTGTATTTTAAAGAAGCCTTATTGAGGGCACAGGAACAAATCATCCTGATGTGCAGAAAGAATAGAAAATATGGCAGGCGACCAACTTGGCTTAACAGTGAAATCTTCTGTGAGCTTAAACTCAAAAAGGAAGATTACAAAAAGTGGAAATTTGGACAGATGACTAGGGAGAAGTATAAAAATATTGCTTGAGCATGCAGGGGTGTAATCAGGAAGGCCAACGCACAATTGGAGTTGCAGATAGCAAGGGATGTGAAGGGTAACAAGAAGGGTTTCTACAGGTATGGTTAGCAACAAGAAGGTCAGGGAAAGTATGGGACCCTTACTGAATGGGGGAGGCAACATAGTGACAGATGATATGGAAAAAGCTGAAGTACTCAATGCTTTTTTTGCCTTGATCTTCACAGACAAGGTCAGCACCCAGACTGCTGCACTGGGCAACACAGTATGGGGAGGAGATGAGCAGCCCTCAGTGGTGAAAGAACAGGTTAAGGACTATTTAGAAAAGCTGGACATGCACAAGTCCAGATCTAATGCATCCAAGGGTGCTGAGAGAGTTGGCTGATGTGATTGCAGAGCCATTGGCCATTATGTTTGAAAATTCGTGGCAATCAGGGGAGGTCCCGGACGATTGAAAAGGGCAAATATAGTGCCCATATTTTAAAAAGGGAAGGGAACTACAGACTGGTCAGCCTCATTTCAGTCCCTGGCAAAATCATGGAGCAGGTCCTCAAGGAATCCATTTTGAAGCACTTGGAGGAGAGGAAGGTGATCAGGAATAGTCAGCATGGATTCACCAAGGGCAAGTCATGCCTGACCAACCCGATTGCCTTCTATGATGAGATAACTGGCTCTGTGGATAAGGGGAAAGCGATGGATGTGATATATTTTGACTTTAGCAAAGCTTTTGATACAGTCTCCCACAGTATTCTTGCCAGCAAGTTAAAAAAGTATGGATTGGATGAATGGACTATAAGGTGGATAGAAAGCTGGCTAGATTGTCGGGCTCAAAGGGTAGTGATCAACAGCTCGATGTCTTGTTGGCAGCCGGTATCAAGCAGAGTGCCCCAGGAGTCGGTCCTGGGGCCGGTTTCATTCAACATCTTTATTAATGATCTGAATGTGGGATGAATTGCACCCTCAGCAAGTTCGCAGATGACACTAAGCTGGGGGAGAGGTAGATATGCTGGAGGGTAGGGATAGGGTCCAGAGTGACCTAGACAAATTGGAGGATTGGGCCAAAAGAAATCGGATGAGGGAACCAGGGAGAATACACAGAGAGAGGCACATGGTTCTTTGCATGGAGTCTGAGATCTGATGACTTTGAATTCAGCCTCCTCTGACATAGATGGGAAAAACTGATATTCCATGCACACACATTGTATTTAAAGCTGACTCATCAACAGTGACCTTCCACTGGCAGCAGCAATTGAAATCAGTCCTTCATCTTCAGAATAATCTCTACTTCCCATGTGACGGCTCAATGACCTGAATTTAGGAAGGAAGAATCCCATGCACCGCTACAGGCTGGGGACCGACTGGCTAAGCAGCAGTTCTGCAGAAAAGGACCTGGGGATTACAGTGGACAAGAATCTGGATGTGAGTCAGCAGTGTGCCTTTGTTGCCAAGAAGGCCAACGGCATATTGGGCTGTATTCGTAGGAGCATTGCCAGCAGATCTAGGGAAGTGATTATTCCCTTCTATTCGGCACTGGTGAGGCCACACCTGGAGTATTGCGTCCAGTTTTGGTCCCCCCACTAGAGAAGGGATGTGAACAAATTGGAGAGAGTCCAGCGGAGGGGAATGGAAATTATTAGGGGGCTGGGGCACATGATTTACGAATTGAGGCTGAGGGAACTGGGGTTATTTAGTATGCAGAAGAGAAGAGTAAGGGGGGGATTTGATAGCAGCCTTGAACTACCTGAAGGGGGGTTCCAAAGAGGATGGAGCTAGACTGTTCTCAGTGGTAGCAGATGACAGAACAAGAAACAGTGGTCTCAAATTGAAGTGGGGGAGGTCTAGGTTGGATATTAGGAAACAGTATTTCACTAGGAGGGTGGTGAAGCACTGGAATGAGTTACCTAGGGAGGTGGTGGAATCTCCATCCTTAGAGGTTTTTAAGGCCTGGCTTGAGAAAGCCCTGGCTGGGATGATTTAGTTGGTGTTGGTCCTGCTTTGAGCAGGGGATTGGACTAGATGACCTCCTGAGGTCTCTTCCAACCCTAATATTCTATGATTCTACTAGCCAGCTTCCAGAGCGCACAGTACATTTATTTTAGGATGAAAGCATTACAAAGAAAACATTTCAAAACAATACAAATACAGGAGCTTTCCAGGAACCACCCATCTTCTCTATGAAGACCCTGGTGGGTTCCAGTTCTTCCAGCAGGTTTTTGTCCTCTTGGTTACAATCTCACACCAGTATTTGGATCACAATAAGAAATTTTCAGCCAGTTCAGGCTGGCTCTTTATACCACAAGCTATTCCTTTGTCAGCTGGGTCCCTTGAACCCAGGCTCCACCGGTATATGCAATTCCCCCTGGGGAAGGGGGGGTACCTCTCTGGAGCTATTTCCTGTCCCTGGTCTGCAGTAGTTACCTTCCACTGACTGCAGCTCTTGTGGGGGGAGGTCAGGAACCTTCCCCCATGGAGCTGGAATGCAATCTTGGACTCACGGAGATGCAGATTACAGCTCTAAAGTTGATACAATAGTCCCAAAGATATTGCATGTGTTTATAACATCAGTGAGACACCCTGCCTCTGTTTGTGCAGTAACTACACCATGGTTAACATTGCAACATGGGTTCCCTATAAAGGATCCCCTATAGGGATTTTGCATTCCTTACTATAATCAACGTGTAGAGTCAGATTGGCTTTAAAATTGGTCTGCCAAGTCAGAGAATGGGATAGGATTTGTGTGGCAAATTTGAGCTCACTTGATCAAGGATTTCCTGGGATATATCCTTCCACCCATGACCTCAATATCAATTAAGTTCTTTCCTTTGATGAGCTGATGGCTCTTAAGAGCGCTGTAGTGTCTCTGGCTGTGGCTGTTTCTGGAGTGCTCCATCTCTTCCCTGATATGTTGGGGTGTAAATACTGTGCTACCTTACCTCACCAACGAGTGACACTGAAATGGCAAGCTGGTTTTGCAGCCCGTTTGGAGCCTGGCTAGACAAGCTCACTTGGAGGAAAATCAGACCCTCAGCTTTAACGTTACAAATGTTTAGATTCAGCATTTTGTTTCCTGTTCCAGGGAGGAAGGATATTCTGGTGTTCAGTGCCATCACCTGGGATTTTTGAGCCCTGGGTGCTATTTTCTGCTTCCCCACAGACATCCTTTATGGCTTTTGTATACAACTGCTAGAAGTCTAAATACTAAGATGGGTGGACATGTGTGCCTGGTGTTAAATGAGGATATTGATACAACAGGCATCACAGAAACTTGGTGGAATGATGATAATCAATGGGACACGGTATTACCAGGGTAGAAAATATATCAGAAGGACAGAGTAGGTCACACTGGCAGGGGAGTGGAACTATGTGTGAATGAAAGCATAGAGTCAAATATAGTAAAAATCTTAAATGAATCAAACTCTACCACAGAATTTTTACAGATCTAAATTCCATGATTCAATAATAAGAATATAACAGTTGGAATATACCACTGATTACCTGACCAGGATGGTGATAGTGACTGTGAAGTGCTCAGGAAGATTAGAGAGGCTATAAAAATAGAAAACTCAATAATAATGGGGGATTTCAACTATCCCCATATCGATTGGGTACATATCACCTCAGGACAGGATGCAGAGATGAAGTTTCTAGACTGCTTCTTGGAGCAGCTAATCCTGGAACCCACAAGACAAGAGGCAATTCTTTATTTAGTCCTAAGTGGAGCACAGGATCTGGTTCAAGAGGCGAATACAGGTCATTAATAGTGACCATAATGTAATTAAATGGGAGGGAAGATATCAAAGAAGCCCACTACAGTAGCATTTAACTTCAGAAAGGGGAACTACACAAAAATGAGGAAGCTAGTTAAACAGAAATTGAAAGGTACAGCCACAAAAGTGAAATGCCTGAAAGCTGCATGGAAACTTTTTAAGAACACCACAATAGAGGGTCAGATGAAATGTATACCCCAAATTAAAAAACAGTAAGAGGACCAAAAAAGTGCCACAGTGGCTAAACAACAGGGTAAAAGAAATGGTTAGAGGCAAAAAGGCATCCTTTAAAAATTGGAAGTCAAATCCTATTAAGGAAACTAGAAAGGAGAATAAACTCTGGCAAGTCAAGTGTAAAAGTATAATTAGGCAGGCCAAAAAAGAATTTGAAGAGCAATTAGCAAAAGACACAAAACCTAACAGCAATTTTTTTTAAGTACATCAGAAGCAGAAAGCTTGCCAAACCATCAGTGGGGCCACTCGATCAAGGTGCTAAAAGAACAACACAGAAGACAAGGATAAGCTTGTGGAGAAGCTAAATGAATTCTTTCCATCGGTCTTCACCGCCGAGGATGTGAGGGAGATTCTCACACCTAAGTCATTCTTCTTATGTGACAGATCTGAGGAACTGCCCTAGATTGAGGTGTCAAGATAGGAGGTTTTGGAACAAATTGTCAAATTAAACAATAAGAAGTCACCAGGACCAGATGGTAATTCCCTAAAACCCTTAGTTCTGAAGGAATTCAAATATGAAATTACAAAACTACTAACTGTGGAATGTAAACAATCACTTAAATCAGATTCTGCACCAGATTACTGTAGGATAGCTAATTTACACCATTTTTTCAAAAAGACTCAAGAAGCTATCTTGGTAATCTCACTTCAGTATTAGGCAAATTGGTTGAAACTATAGTAAAGAACAGAATTATCAGACACAGAAATTAACACAATTTGTTAGGGAAGAGTCAAATGGCTTTTGTAAGGGAAATCATGCCTCACCAATCTGTTAGAATTCTTTGAGAAGGTCAACAAGCATGTGACAAGGGTGATCCAGTGGATATAGTGTATCTGGAATTTCAGAAAGCCTTTGACAAGGTCCCTCATGAAAGGCTCTTAAGCAAATTAAGCTGTCATGGGATAAGAGGAAAGATCCTCTCATGGATCAGTAACTGGTTAAAAGACAGGAAACAAAGGGTAGGAATAAATGGTCAGTTTTCAGAATGGAGAGAGGTAATTGGGGGGGTTCCCTAGGTGTCTGTACTAGGATCAGTGCTGTTCAACATAGTCACGAATTATCTGGGAAAAGGGTGAACATTGAACTGGCAGCTTTTGCAGATGATACAAAATTACTCAAGATAGTTAAGTGGAAAGCTGACTGTGAGGAGATGGCAGATGAAATTCAATGTTGATAAATATAAAGTAATGCACATTGGAAAACATAATCCCAACTATACATATAAAACGATGGGGTCTAAATTAGCTGTTATCACTCAGGAAATAGATCTTGGAGCCACTGTGGATAGTTCTCTGAAAACATCCACTGAATGCGCAGTGACAGTGAAAAAAGCCATCAGAATGTTAGGAACCATTAGGAAAGGGATAGACAACAAGACAGTAAATATTGTAATGCCGCTATATAAATCCATAGTAGCCACACACCTTGAATACTGCATGCAGTTCTGGTTGTCCCAACTCAAAAAAGATATATTAGAATTAGAAAAGGTACAGAGAATGGCAACAAAAATGATTAGGGGTATGGAACAGCTTCCATAGGGGGAGAGATTAAAAAGACTAGGATGTTCAGCTTGGAAAAGAAATGACTAAGGAGGCATGTCATAGGTTCCACCCCCACTCTGAACTTTAGGGTACAGATGTGGGGACCTGCATGAGAACCCCTAAGCTTAATTACCAGTTTAGATCAGTATGCTGCCACCACCCAAATATTTGAGTCATTTGGGAAACTCTGTCTTCTCCCCAAAATATTTCCCTCACAAGTACTATAACCCTTCCCGGGGTAGCTTGAGAGACTCCTCCACCAATTCCCTGGTGAACACCAATCCAAACCCATGGATCTTAAAACAAGGAGAAATTAACCATCCCCCTCCTTTCCCCCCACCAATTCCTGGTGAGTCCAGATCCAACCCCCTTGGATCTTAAAACAAGGAAAAATCAATCAGGTTCTTCAAAAGAAGGCTTTTAATTGAAGAAAACAAAGGTAAAAGAACAGGAGTACTTGTGGCACCTTAGAGACTAACAAATTTATTAGAGCATAAGCTTTCGTGGACTACAGCCCACTTCTTCGGATGCATGTAAAAGGTAAAAGAAAAACCTTTGAGAGACTAGCATCCAAGCTACTCTCACAGACAACAGATTCAAAACACAGAGGATGTTCCCCTGGGCAAAACCTTAGATACACAAAAGAATTCCTAATTTGATTATTCCTCTAATTGCACAAGACAAGTTACAAAAGAAAATAAACATAAACCTATTTATTCCTTTTCTAATACTCACTACTCTGATAAGAGGCTGATTCCTTGATCTTTTCCACTCCGGCCAAACTGAAACTGCCTAAGACAAAGGGAACTTCCCTCCTTCCTTTTGAAACATCTTGTTCCCCCACTGGTTCTTCTGGTCAGGTGTCAGCTAGGCTATGTGAACTTCTTAACCCTTTACAGGTAAAAGAGACATTAACCTTTAACTATCTGTTCATGACAGGGCATATGATAGAGGTCTGTAAAATTATGCATGGTGTGTAGAAAGTGAATAAGGAAGTGTTATTTACCCCTTCACATAACAGAAGAATTATGGGTTACCCAATGAAATTAATAGGCAGCAGGTTTAAAACAAAGAAAATGCAGTATTTCTTCACACAGTGCACAGTCAACCTGTGGAACTCATTGCCAGGGGATGTTGTGAAGCCCAAAATTATAACTGGGTCCAAAAGAGAATTAGATAAGTTCATGCAGGACAGGTCCATCAATGGCTATTAGCCAAGATGGTCAGGGATGCAAACCCATGCTCTGGGTATCCCTAAATCTCTGACTGCCAAATTCTGGGACTGGATAACATGGGATGGATCACTCAGTAATTGCCCTGTTCTGTTCATTCCCTCTGAAGCATCTGGTACCCACCACTGTCAAAAGACAGGGTACTGAACTAGATGGACCATTGGTGTGACCCAATATGGCCGTTCTTATATTTAGGGAACAGAGAGTCCTGTGACACCTTTAAGACTAACAGATGCATGCGTCTGACAAAGTGGGCATTCACCCATGAAAGCTTATGCTCCAATACATCTGTTAGTCTTAAAGGTGCCACAGAACTCTCTGTTGCTTTTTACAGATCCAGACTAACACGGCTACCCCTCTGATACTTATATTTAGGGTTTGCTCAAATTGCAACACCAACTGACTTAGGGGTCTAAGTCTTACTGAAAGTGAGCGGCGAACAGCAGAGGCTAACAGAGGGAGTTTGCCTGGGATCTGTCCGAGAGGAGGTACGCTAAGTGCTGCATTAGGGGGGCTGTGTTGGTGAGTATCTGAGTGTCTGTTGCTGGGACAGTTTGTCAGTTTGACCATGTGCTTGATTGCTTGCTTGTTTGTTTGAAAAGTGTGAATTGGGAGTGCTTTGTTCCAGGTGGGCCTTGAGTGGGCCTGACTGGTATATAAGGGCAGTCAGCAGCGAACCAGCTGAGCAGCGAACAGCAGAGGCTAACAGAGGGAGTTCGCCTGGGGAGAGCTCACTGAGGCTTTCATCTGCAGGTTTCTCTGAGTAGTTCCTGCAACAGCTGAGGAAGCTCTTAAGAGGAAGGTGATATGGAAGGTGAGCGATCAGCTGTTGTAACCTGCACAGATTGTGCCATGTTTGTCTTTCTTCCACAGGACAGAAGCGACTTTGTCTGTACAAAGTGCAAGCTGGTCTCCATATTGGAAGAGAAGGTTCGAGGTCTGGAGAAACGAGTATCGACTCTGCGTTGCATAAGAGAAAATGAAGATTTCCTGGACAGACGTCAGGAGATGCTTCTACGGCCACAATGTTCTGAAGATTCAGAGCAAGCGCAGCAGGGACAGAAGGATGGTGAAGAAGTTTGGCAGCATGTGGAGAAGGAGAAAGAGGAGCGTCCATGTACCAGCAATGGAGATACAGGTGAGCAATCGTTTCCATGTTCTCTCTACAGGTACTAATGTGGAGAGTGGACTAGATGACCCATCTGAGGGAAGGGAGCAGAAGGAGACTCCACCGATTGGAAGGTATGAGATGCACTGTCCTAGGGATGGGGGTTCCACGACCACCACTCCCAAGAGGAGGATGAGGAGGGTGCTGGTGGTCTGGGACTCCCTCCTCAGGGGGACTGAGTCATCAATCTGCCGTCACGACCGGGAAAAATGAGAGGTCGGCAGCTTGCCAGGAGCTAGGATACACAATGTGATGGAGAGACTGCCGAGACTCATCAAGCCCTCGGATCACTACCCCTTCCTGCTTCTCCATGTGGGCACCAATGATACTGCCAAGAATGACCTTGAGCGGATCACTGTGGACTACGTGGCTCTGGGAAGAAGGATAAAGGAGTTTGAGGCGCAAGTGGTGTTCTCGTCCATCCTCCCTGTGCAAGGAAAAGGCCTGGGTAGAGACCATCGAATCATGGAAGTCAACGAATGGCTACGCAGGTGGTGTCGGAGAGAAGGCTTTGGATTCTTTGACCATGGGATGGTGTTCCAAGAAGGAGGAGTGCTAGGCAGAGATGGGCTCCACCTAACGAAGAGAGGGAAGAGCATCTTCGCAAGCAGGCTGGCTAACCTAGTGAGGAGGGCTTTAAACTAGGTTCACCAGGGGAAGGAGACCAAAGCCCTGAGGTAAGTGGGGAAATGGGATCCTGGGAGGAAGCACAAGCAGGAGAGCACAAGAGGGGAGGACTCCTGTCTTATACTGAGAAAGAGGGACGATTGATGAGTTATCTAAAGTGCCTATACACAAATGCAAGAAGCCTGGGAAACAAGCAGGGAGAACTGGAAGTCCTGGCACAGTCAGGGAACTATGATGCGATTGGAATAACAGAGACTTGGTGGGAAAACTCACATGACTGGAGTACTGTCATGGATGGATATAAACTGTTCAGGAAGGACAGGCAGGGCAGAAAAGGTGGGGGAGTTGCGTTGTATGTAAGAGAGGAGTATGACAGCTCAGAGCTCCGGTATGAAACTGCAGAAAAACCTGAGAGTCTCTGGATAAAGTTGAGAAGTGTGAGCAACAAGGGTGATGTCGTCGTCGGCGTCTGCTATAGACCACCAGACCAGGGGGATGAGGTGGATGAGACTTTCTTCTGGCAACTAGCAGAAGTTGCTAGAGCGCAGGCCCTGGTTCTCATGGGAGACTTTAATCACCCTGATATCTGCTGGGAGAGCAATACAGCGGTGCACAGACAATCCAGGAAGTTTTTGGAAAGTGTAGGGGACAATTTCCTGGTGCAAGTGCTGGAGGAACCAACTAGGGGCAGAGCTTTCCTTGACCTGCTGCTCACAAACAGGGAAGAATTAATAGGGGAAGCAAAAGTGGATGGGAACCTGGGAGGCAGTGACCATGAGATGGTCGAGTTCAGGATCCTGACAAAAGGAAGAAAGGAAAGCAGCAGAATACGGACCCTGGACTTCAGAAAAGCAGACTTTGACTCCCTCAGGGAACAGATGGGCAGGACCCCTGGGAGAATAACATGAAGGACAAAGGGGTCCAGGAGAACTGGCTGTATTTTAAAGAATCCTTATTGCGGTTGCAGGAACAAACCATCCCGATGTGTAGAAAGAATAGTAAATATGGCAGGCGACCAGCTTGGCTAAACAGTAAAATCCTTGCTGATCTTAAACACAAAAAAGAAGCTTACAAGAAGTGGAAGATTGGACAAATGACCAGGGAGGAGTATAAAAATATTGCTCAGGCATGCAGGAGTGAAATCAGGAAGGCCAAATCACACTTGGAGTTGCAGCTAGCAAGAGATGTTAAGAGTAACAAGAAGGGTTTCTTCAGGTATGTTAGCAACAAGAAGAAAGTCAAGGAAAGTGTGGGCCCCTTACTGAATGAGGGAGGCAACCTAGTGACAGAGGATGTGGAAAAAGCTAATGTACTCAATGCTTTTTTTGCCTCTGTCTTCACAAATAAGGTCAGCTCCCAGACTGCTGGACTGGCCAGCACAGTATGGGGAGGAGGTGACCAGCCCTCCGTGGAGAAAGAAGTGGTTCGGGACTATTTAGAAAAACTGGATGAGCACAAATCCATGGGCCAGATGCACTGCATCGGAGGGTGCTAAAGGAGTTGGCTGATGTGATTGTGGAGCCATTGGCCATCATCTTTGAAAACTCATGGCGATCAGGGGAGGTCTCGGATGACTGGAAAAAGGCTAATGTAGTGCCCATCTTTAAAAAAGGGAAGAAGGAGGATCCGGGGAACTACAGGCCAGTCAGCCTCACCTCAGTCCCTGGAAAAATCATGGAGCAGGTCCTCAAGGAATCAATTCTGAAGCACTTAGAGGAGAGGAAAGTGATCAGGAACAGTCAGCATGGATTCACCAAGGGGAAGTCGTGCCTGACTAACCTAATTGCCTTCTATGATGAGATAACTGGCTCTGTGGATGAGGGGAAAGCAGTGGATGTGTTATTCCTTGACTTTAGCAAAGCTTTTGATACGGTCTCCCACAGTATTCTTGCTGCCAAGTTAAAGAAGTATGGGCTGGATGAATGGACTATAAGGTGGATAGAAAGCTGGCTAGATCATAGGGCTCAACGGGTAGTGATCAATGGCTCCATGTCTAGTTGGCAGCCGGTTTCAAGCGGAGTGCCCCAAGGGTCGGTCCTGGGGCCAGTTTTGTTTAATATCTTTATTAATGATCTGGAGGATGGTGTGGACTGCACTCTCAGCAAGTTTGCAGATGACACTAAACTGGGAGGCATAGTAGATACGCTGGAGGGTAGGGATCAGATACAGAGGGACCTAGACAAATTAGAAGATTGGGCCAAAAAAAACCTGATGAGGTTCAACAAGGACAAGTACAGAGTCCTGCACTTAGGACGGAAGAATCCTATGCACTGCTACAGACTAGGGACCGAATGGCTAGGTAGCAGTTCTGCAGAAAAGGACCTAGGGGTCACAGTGGACGAGAAGCTGGATATGAGTCAACAGTGTGCTCTTGTTGCCAAGAAGGCTAATGGCATTTTGGGCTGTATAAGTAGGGGCATTGCCAGCAGATAGAGGAACGTGATCGTTCCCCTTTATTCGACATTGGTGAGGCCTCATCTGGAGTACTGTGTCCAGTTTTGGGCCCCAACTACAAGAAGGATGTGGAAATATTGGAAAGAGTCCAGCGGAGGGCAACAAAAATGATTAGGGGTCTGGAGCACATGACTTATGAGGAGAGGCTGAGGGAACTGGGATTGTTTAGTCTCCAGAAGAAAAGAATGAGGGGGGATTTGATAGCTGCTTTCAACTACCTGAGGGGGCGTTCCAAAGAGGATGGAGCTCGGCTGTTCTCAGTGGTGGCAGATGACAGAACAAGGAGCAATTGTCTCAAGTTGCAGTGGGGGAGGTCTAGGTTGGATATTAGGAAATACTATTTCACTAGGAGGGTGGTGAAACACTGGAATGCGTTACCTAGGGAGGTGGTGCAATCTCCTTCCTTGGAGGTTTTTAAGGCCCGGCTTGACAAAACCCTGGCTGGGATGATTTAGTTGGGAATTGGTCCTGCTTTGAGCAGGGGGTGGGACTAGATGACCTCCTGAAGTCCGTTCCAACCCTGATAGTCTATGATTCTATGATTCCTAAGGCCCAGATCCTCAAAGATGTGTGTCTGGCACCTAAATCCATTTGAGCATCTGGGCTGCAGGAGCTAGATTCACTAAGGTGCCTAGCTGCCTCTCTAGGGGCCTAAGTCCAACATTTAGGCATCACTGACATTCTCAACTGCCAAGTAACCCACAGGCAGCTGAGATTCTTCTGGTGAGAATGTGCAGCCCCCCCCAAATGCCGGTGCTGCCCCTTAGTTGACAAACTGCTTGGGCCTTAGTAGCCAAGGCCCCAGTGGCCCAGAAGAAGGAGTCTCAAGCTAGTTCCTCCAGCTCTCTCAGCAGCAGGCCCAGTCCTGTCGGCATTCTCAGGCCCTGCACAGAAGACAGCTGGGCTGGAGAAAGGAGCATGTGTCATATCCAGCAGCCCAGTGATTAGAGCACTCACCTAGCATGGGGAAAGTGGAGGTTTGAATCCCCATTCTGCCCGATTGGAGCAGTGATTTCAGCGGAAGTGTCCCAGATGAGTACCCTACCCAGTGGGTTACAGTCGCTCTCACCCAGTGAATAGCTCCATGTGTACAGTGTAGAACAGCTTCAACAGGAGAGTCTGGGAAAGCACCATCCCAGCAGCCCTGGGGGTTAAGGCGCTCCGTTGAATTGTGGAGAGATCTGGATTCACATCCTTGTGCTATCTCAGAGGGGCTCTAAACCCAGGTGTCCGGCATCCCCTAGAAGTGCCCTGGCTAGTAGGTATCATAGGCTCACCCTAGCTCTGGCTTTCCCAAGAACCGGCTGCCCTTGGCTTGGGCGTTGAACTCCAGCACAGGGTTCACAGACAGGAATCCCAGTGGAGGAAGGTGCCCAGAGATCACTGGGAGTTAGGATGTAAATTCCTTTCAGGATTTGGGCCTGAGCCCCACTCCTTTCCTCTGCATGTCACTCCTGGCTGGCTTAGGCAGCTCAGCGTGCTAGCATCTGACAATCCCTTTCTGAGGCACTCAACCCTTCCCAGACAATGTGGGGGAAGCAGGGCTCAGGATGCTACCAGCAGCAGGGCACCTAGGGTTGAGGGTGGCCATGCCTGGCACCTTTCAAAGTCTGGGCCTTGGTCTCTCGGCTCTTGCCTGTACAACCCGAGGGCGGTTGTGAGGCTGAACACATGACAGATTGTGAGGCACCTTGCCCCAGGGTTCACTACTCATTGCTGCAGTCCCTATTCAAGCCCAAATTGATGGTAATAAATTTGCAAATGAATTTTAGTTCTGCAGTTTCTCTTTGAAGTCTGTTTTTGAAGTTTTTTTGTTGTAGTATGTCTGATGTCTGATTTGTGTCCATTTATTCTTTTACATAGAGACTGTCCGGTTTGGCCAATGTACATGGCAGAGGGGCATTGCTAGCACATCATCAACGATCTACAACCTTCCCTGGAAAATGATCCCTCACTCTCACAGACCTTGGGAGACAGACCAGTCCTCGCTTACAGACAGCCCCCCAACCTGAAGCAATTACTCACCAGCAACTACACACCACATCACAGAAACACTAACCCAGGAACCAATCCCTGTAACAAACCCCGTTGCCTGCTCTGTCCCCATATCTACTCTAGCGACACTACCAGAGGACCCAACCACATGAGCCACACCATCAGGGACTCATTCACCTGCACATCTACTAATGTGATATATGCCATCATGTGCCAGCAACGGCCCTCTGCCATGTACATTGGCCAAACCGGACGGTCTCTACGCAAAAGAATAAATGGACACAAATCAAACATCAGGAATGGTAACATACAAAAGCCAGTAGGAGAACACTTCAATCTCCCCGGACATTCTATAAAAGACTTAAAAGTAGCCATACACTACAACAAAAGAACTTCAAATACAGACTTCAAAGAGAAATTGCAGAACTAAAATTCATTTGCAAATTTAACACCATTAATTTGGGCTTGAATAGGGACTGGGAGTGGCTGGCTCACTACTAAAGCAACTTTCCCTCTCTTGGTATTGACACCTCATCAATTATTGGAAGTGGACCACATCCAACCTGATTGAATTGGCCCTGTCAACACTGGTTCTCCACTTGTAAGGTAACTCCCTTCTCTTCATGTGTCAGTATAATAATGCCTGTATCTGTAATTTTCACTCCATGCATCTGAAGAAGTGGGTTTTTTACCCACGAAAGCTTATGCCCAAATAAATTTGTCTTTAAGGTGCCGCCGGACTCCTTATTAGTAACTTTGTTACCACTTCTTGAATACAACAATTGAAATAGATGTAGAAAAATCTACAATTACTTTCTATCATTAGGCTACTTACTTTTTGCAGTTTACCAAGCTTGGAACAGAGCATTTAACTTTAGGAAACATCCTTACAGCCCTTTCTTATCTTAATCACCCATGAATCACTCTGTTTATAAACGAAATTCTGACTCCCTGCCTCAGGGGTTCAAACTGGGAGCAGAGCAGCACATCTCCCCTCCTCTGCAAAACTTATTGCATTGCACGCTCAGGCTGCCTGACTATGAGGCTTGCAGTTTGGGGGGGCAATGCCCTCCCTTGCCCCTCCCCTCCCCCGAACTCTGTGTATGCCCAGGGCAGCCAGGAGAGGAGAAATGAGAAGAGGCTGAGACCCAGCACCAAGTTACACTCCCTGAGTATTGGTGCCAGCCCAGCCTGGGGCTGCTCTAACTTGTGCCAGCTGGCAGCAGACCCCCAGAGCCCATACACAAGTGGGGGAAGAGCCAGAACACAGCAAGTACCAGCCATGTCCTCCCCCCCCCCATCCCCTACACAGTGAATGGGGCAAGACTGGCACTTCGTAGACTGCGCTGCATAAAAGCTAGCATGCTAGGCAGGGAGCTTCCTAAGCTAGCCAATGGGAGATGCTAAGGGGAGGGGTGAGTCCAAAACCCCACCCCTCTCTCTCCGACATAGGTGCCTATGTCCCAGCTGCAGAGAGGTGCCTAGCTCTGCCAGCAATCCATGGACAGGAACCCCTCTCCTAGAGCCAGGCAGCTTCAGCACCTACGCCATTTTTAGTGAGTTAGGCTCCTATCTCATGCCACACAAAATGGCTGGAGGCAAAAACTTTGCCTACCCAATCATGTCTAGCCCAGCAGTTAGCGCTTTTGCCTGGGGTATGGGAGCCCCAAGTTCGATTTCCCCCTTCTGCCTGGGGGAGAAAGGATTTTAACAAGGACTTTCTGCCTCTCAGCAGACTGCTCTAACCACTGAGTTATGGGATGTTCTGATGCAAGGCTCCCCAGTCTGTCAGGCTGAAACTGCTCCAGTGTGGATAAATAATTAAAGAGTGAAGGGAGCAGAGGGAGTGACTGCTGGGTCCTTCACCTTCAGGGGTCTACCCGACCCACCAGGCTTCAGAGTTGTTCTTGTTAGGAGAGGGGGGAATCGAACCTGAGTCTCCCATGATCCAGAGAAGTGCTCTCACCGCTGAGCCAAAAGTTATAAAGTGGGCACCACCACCATTGCTTCCTCCTTCAACAGGCTTTCAAATGGGACTCACTCCAGTAAGCAGCCTCCCAGTGTAACCCACAAACCTCCTGGGTGTGGTGCTTTGTCCCATGTAGTGGCACCGAGACATGTAGAGAGAGATTAATGAGTTTGCTCTACAGCCTGAGCTAAGAGACATGTGGCTTTTAACTCATGAGTCTCATGTAGGGTTACCATACGTCTGTTTTTTCCCGGACATGTCCGGCTTTT